>NC_050452.1:23037930-23220988 GCF_903995425.1 Onychomys torridus | reverse complement strand
TTCCCCATTCTCTTAAATTGATTGGCTCAGGTATTTTGTTCCTGTGATGGACAGCTGGAAGACGATGGATGGATGGATGATGCATAGATGGACAGAATGAAAAAAGACAGATAGAATACCAACCTTGTTAACTGTTATTGAAAACCTGTACATTCTTACTTCTTTGAGTATGTTTAGTTGATCTCCTGATTTCTGAATTAGATCTGCTCAAACCATCCATAATGATTATGATCTGCTGACTTCCCCTTGCGTCTCAGCATTCCAGCCCAGAGTTCCTTTGAGACATGACATCACATGCAGCTGTCCTCTGCTCCTATTTCCATCTCTACTGAAGACCTAGCTGATGCACATCTGCCTCTGTGGTCAAGGATATTGAGTGGTCCTAAGCTACCTCTGCGGGACCCCTTCCCCTGCCTCTCTAGGAACAGCCTCGTCTGTCCCCAGGATCATCTCCAGCGCTCTGAAAAGAAGGCCTTGGGAGCAGGAATGACAGGGAGCCCATCTCCCTACAGTCCCGTGTGCGGTTTAATTGGGGCTGGATGACTGAAGACAAATCCACTTCCCAGGCATTTGATTGCTTGTACCTACCGGGTATTGGGCTACTAATAGCTTGACTGAGAACTCAGTCCTCCAATTGTGCAGCTAAAATAGTTCTCCTGAAGCAAAGCAGGTCCCCACGACAGACTCCCACAGGCACACTGTGTTGCAACCACAGCGTCAACGCTGACTGCAAGCAGGATGCCCTTATGTCCTGTTGCCGTTATTCCTGACCTGCATAAGCACAGCTGAGCAACAGAAGCCCTTTCACAGCTGCTAAACTGAAGTACTTGGGGAGAGGACATGTGTCAGGTGGATGCTGAGGTGCGGGGACGGTGTTCCTCCCGGGTGGATGCAGTGTTCACTGGAATTTGATCTGAGGGGAATCCATGGAAAGGTTGCTGGGTGAAGTAGGATTGGGGCATGGGTGTGAAGGTGGGTGCAGAGATCAATCCAACCGAGCCCCAGATGCAAAAAGCTTACGTGCATATCAATTCACAAGTGAATATGGAGCTCTTGGTGGGGCCTGGCTCAGGGTGAGTTCAGTAGACTTCAGCAGTAATAAGGGTGGGATGTGGCTTGGTGACAGAGCACTTGCCTAGCATACATGAGGTGCTGGGTTCAAGCCCCAGAACTACAGAGCGGGGAGAAGGAGGAGGAGTGGGGAGGAAGGGAGAGAAGCAGGAAGGGAGGGAGTCAAGAGCTATAAGAAGAAAAAGGTAGAAAGGAGAAGGAAGATGAGGAGGAATATCATCCTGAGTCCTGGCTCTGCATCCTAGATTAGGGAGGAGCCAAGGGAATGTGCTGGGCAATGTAGGATTGGCAACAATAAATGCAAGGTACATGGTCCCCTCAGTACTAAGAGGAGATGTCTGAGTTCCATACCTTGTCACTACCAAGGGCAGAAAAAAAAGGCAAAATCAGAAAGTCTAATTCTGGAAAACATGACTATCCCCCAGGTTGCTGTGGCCAGGCTGGTAGCTCCTCAGCATACACCCACAGCCCCTAAGCCCCAGTGGCTGCTTAGTCTGAGTGAAAGTTCTCAGATTAAAAGCCATTGAGAATGCCAGGCAGAAGGATGCCACCAGAGAGGACAGCAAGAATGGCTGAGTCCCAGCATCATCAGACCCCTTGGCTACCTACTGTAGAAACAAAAGCTGAAGCATCCTTGTCTTGGGCTCCCTAGGAGCCCCTGGAGGGTGGGTCAGCATGACACAGGACGCTTGGTACCAGGGACATCAGGATGTTTCTCTCCCTGATGAACACCTGCCTTGTCTCATAAGATGGGTATTAGAGAGCATGTCACCAGCTCCGATCCTCCACTCCATACCCTTCACCTCTGCCCATGTGGGCCCCCCAAGCCCTGAATACAACCTTTCTAGGGTTGTTCACTGACTTCTGTAGATGGCCTGAGCAGGACCTCTGACGAGCCACTGCATTCCTCTGCACCCTCCAGACAGGTACAGCCCCAACCCACCCCCAAACCTCCAGTCCATCCCTGCCCTGCCTTACACTGCTGTTTCTGGACACGTTTCAAGCATCCAGTGGGCCTCAGCTCATCCTTTGAGCAAGCCTCGGTAGTCATGGCTGGACATCCTAGAGTGGGCATCAAGAGTTCCAGGAGTCCCCCCATGCCTGGGTCTCAGCAGGTTGGGATAGGGGGCATTTCTTCCTCCAGAACCTCATAGTAGCTGACACTCACTCCTGTGGGGACTTTAACAGCTGTAACACAGAGCTGGGAGGTGGACACTGGAGACCCACACCTGTGAATGGCACTGTGTATGGTCAGACTGTAGCCCAGGGTGCTGCAGATTCCCTGTCCTTCTTCAGATCTGGCCAATTCTCTTTAATAAACATCCCCTTGTTTACAATGTGGCTCAGGACAATTTCAAGTGATTTTTAAATGGCTTCATTAATTTACAGACATTTTTTTATTATTGGCATCTGTCTCAGTATTTTTGGAGCACAAACTTTTTCACACATTTTGGAAATGGATCCTCTGCTATTTAACAATATACATTTTTAATTTCTATGTAGTAGAAGAAATCCCAAGGTCTCTTAAAGACCTACTTCCCATTGGGCTGAATAATAAAATTGCATAGAATCCCATTTGTCAAAAAATTAAATTTATTTCATCAACTAGTGCCTCCCTGTGACAAGCAAGGATGTCATTAACATGTGGAGGACGTCACTGGCCATGTCCTTAGACTGGGCCTTGGTGTATGGCCTGGAAGCCTGTTTCAACACTGCCGAGCCTCCAGACACAGGCTGCCTGAACCGGCCATCTCCCTCCCAAATCCATACAACTGTTCCTCAGGGTGCCTGAGTCCTCACAGTCACAGCCACAGCCACTGTTACAGCCACAGCCACAGTACAGCCACAGCCACAGCCACAGCCACAGTCACAGTCACGGCCATGGTCACGGTCACTGTCACAGTCACAGCCACAGTCACGGTCACAGCCACAGCCACTGTCACAGCCACAGCCACAGTCACAGTCACAGTCACAGTCACGGCCACGGTCACGGCCACGGTCACGGTCACAGTCACAGCCACAGCCACTGTTACAGCCACAGCCACAGTACAGCCACAGCCACAGCCACAGCCACAGCCACAGTCACAGTCACGGCCATGGTCACGGTCACTGTCACAGTCACGGTCACAGTCACAGCCACAGCCACAGTCACAGCCACGGTCACAGCCACAGTCACAGCCACAGCCACAGTACAGCCACAGTCACAGTCACAGTCACGGCCACGGTCACAGCCACAGTCACAGCCACGGTCACAGCCACAGTCACAGCCACAGCCACTGTTACAGCCACAACCACAGCCACAGTCACAGTCACAGTCACAGCCACTGTTACAGCCACAGTCACAGTCACAGCCACAGCCACAGCCACAGCCACAGCCACAGCCACAGCCACAGCCACAGTCACAGCCACAGTCACAGCCACAGCCACAGCCACAGTCACAGTCACAGCCACAGCCACAGCCACTGTCACAGCCACAGCCACAGTCACAGTCACGGTCACAGCCACAGCCACTGTCACAGCCACAGCCACTGTTACAGCCACAGTACAGCCACAGTACAGCCACAGCCACAGCCACAGCCACAGTCACAGCCACAGCCACAGTCACAGCCACAGTCACAGTCACGGTCACGGTCACAGCCACAGCCACTGTCACAGCCACAGCCACTGTTACAGCCACAAACACAGTCACAGTCACAGCCACAGCCACAGCCACAGCCACAGCCACAGTCACAGTCACAGCCACAGCCACAGCCACTGTCACAGCCACAGCCACAGTCACAGTCACGGTCACAGCCACAGCCACTGTCACAGCCACAGCCACTGTTACAGCCACAGTACAGCCCACAGTACAGCCACAGCCACAGCCACAGCCACAGTCACAGCCACAGCCACAGTCACAGCCACAGCCACAGTCACGGTCACGGTCACAGCCACAGCCACTGTCACAGCCACAGCCACTGTTACAGCCACAAACACAGTCACAGTCACAGCCACAGCCACAGCCACAGCCACAGCCACAGTCACAGTCACGGTCACAGCCACAGCCACTGTCACAGCCACAGTCACAGTCATAGTCACGGTCACAGCCACAGCCACAGTCACAGCCACAGTCACAGTCACGGTCACGGCCACGATCACAGCCACAGCCACAGCCACAGTCACGGTCACAGCCACAGTCACGGTCACTGTCACAGTCACGGTCACAGTCACAGTCACAGTCACAGTCACAGCCACAGCCACAGCCACGGGCACGGCCACGGCCACGGTCATGGCCACAGCCACAGCCACAGTCACAGTACAGCCACAGTCACAGTCACAGTCACAGCCACAGTCACAGTCACAGTCACAGCCACAACCACAGTCACAGTCACAGTCACAGCCACAGTCACAGTCACAGTCACGGTCACGGCCACAGTCACAGTCACAGTCACAGTCACAGCCACAGCCACAGTCACAGTCACAGTCACGGTCACGGTCACAGCCACGGCCACGGTCACGGTCACGGCCACGGTCACGGTCACGGCCACAGTCACGGTCACAGTCACAGCCACAGCCACAGTCACAGCCACAGCCACAGCCACAGTCACAGCCACGGCCACAGTCACGGTCACAGCCACAGCCACTGTCACAGCCACAGCCACAGTCACAGCCACAGCCACAGCCACAGTCACAGTCACAGTCACGGCCACGGCCACAGCCACAGTCACAGTACAGCCACAGCCACAGTCACAGCCACAGTCACAGTCACGGTCACGGCCACGATCACAGCCACAGCCACAGCCACAGTCACGGTCACAGTCACAGTCACGGTCACAGTCACAGTCACAGTCACAGTCACAGCCACAGCCACAGCCACAGCCACGGCCACGGTCATGGCCACAGCCACAGCCACAGTCACAGTACAGCCACAGTCACAGTCACAGTCACAGCCACAGTCACGGTCACAGTCACAGCCACAGCCACAGCCACAGTCACAGTCACAGTCACAGCCACAGTCACAGTCACAGTCACGGTCACGGCCACAGTCACAGTCACAGTCACAGCCACAGCCACAGTCACGGTCACAGTCACAGCCACAGTCACGGTCACGGCCACAGTCACAGTCACAGTCACAGCCACTGTCACAGCCACAGTCCACAGTCACAGTCACAGTCACAGCCACAGTCACAGTCACAGTCACGGCCACGGCCACAGCCACAGTCACAGTACAGCCACAGTCACAGTCACAGTCACGGCCACGGTCACGGTCACAGTCACAGCCACAGTCACAGTCACAGTCACGGTCACAGTCACAGTCACAGTCACAGTCACAGCCACAGCCACAGTCACAGTCACAGTCACAGCCACAGCCACAGTCACAGCCATGGGCACAGGCACGGTCACGGCCACGGCCACAGCCACAGCCACAGCCACAGTCACAGTCACAGCCACAGCCACAGTCACAGCCATGGGCACAGGCACGGTCACGGCCACGGCCACAGCCACAGCCACAGCCACAGTCACAGTCACGGTCACGGCCATGGTCACGGTCACAGCCACAGTCACAGCCACAGTCACAGTCACAGTCACAGCCACAGTCACAGTCACGGTCACAGCCACAGTCACAGCCACAGCCACAGCCACAGCCACAGCCACTTGGCCCTATATTTCCTGTCCCCCCCAGGACTGCCTCTCATGGCACCAGCACCTAGCACAGTTTGACAAAGCTAAAGCCTGTCTGTTCTTCCCCAGATCCCTTGCCTACACACACACACACACACACACACACACACACACACACACACACTTTACATAGACATTTATGTATAAAGGACATCCACACTGCTAAGCATCAGCCTGACTCATTCTCTGTGGTGTGTGGGAAGGAAGGTTTAATTAGCTTATATTTTCATGTTTAATTAGATCATGGTCATTTGTCTCAGTGTGCCATGGCAGGACAGTGTCAACAGGAAAGCAAAGAGGAGGAAACCAGGGTCCTGTTAGCCCCTTCAAGGGTGTGCCCCAATGACATCACTTCCTTTGTTGGACTCCACCTTCGACAGGCTCCACTATCTTCTAGAAGAGGCACAGGCTGAGAAAGAAGCTTTGAATACATGGGCCTGTGGGGGACATTCCAGATCCATCCATCCATCCTTCCTTCCTTCCTTCCTACTTTCCTTCCTTCCTTCCTTCCTTCCTTCCTTCCTTCCTTCCTTCCTTCCTTCCCACAAATTAATACATAGTTGTTTTCTTCAGTATTCATGTGAAATGGACAGCAATGGAAGCCATACCAGCTGCTTTTCTTTTTCATTATTAAATTTTTCACTTATTTTACATACCAGCCTTAGTTTTCCCTTCCCTCTTGTCTACGTCCACTCCTCCTCTGTTCAGAAAGGGGCAGGCCTCCCACAGGAGTCAACAAAGCATGTCACGTCACTTTGAGACAGGACCAAGTTCCTCCCCCTGCATCAAGGCTGGGCGAGGCATCGCTGAATGAGGAATGGGTTCTAGAAAGCCAGCTCGCCAGGCAGTGGTGGCGGCGGCGGCGCACGCCTTTAATCCCAGCACTCGGGAGGCAGAGCCAGGTGGATCTCTATACGTTCGAGGCCAGCCTGGGCTACCAAGTGAGTCCCAGGAAAGGTGCAAAGTTACACAGAGAAACCCTGTCTTGAAAAACAAAAACAAAAACAAACAAAACAAAATGAAAAAAGCCAGCTCATGTGCCAGGGACAGGTCCTGATCCCACGGCTAGGGGCCCCACAAACAGGCCAAGCTACACGACTGTCATCCACATGCAGAGGGCCTAGGTTGGTCCCAGGCACGCTCCCTGCCAGCTACCTTTTTGCACTGAAAATAAAACATCGAAATAAAAACATATGTTTACTTAGCAATTGCAAAAACAATCTGTACAGTTTTGGATTGAAGAGGCAGTAAAAATGGAAACCATAAAGTATAAATTTACAACAGTAAAAAGCAGAGAGTGAAATAAAAGTAACTAAGCATTCATTTCAATAAAAAGAAATAGTAAAGAAACCCCCGGAAGAACAGGAAGAGGAAATGAATTATGATACAACAGTGAAACAGGAAAGAGGTGATGTTATCAGTGAAATGAGTTTCTTCCCAAAGAGTGAGAATGAGGGTCAGTGAGATCGCTCAGGGGGGTCGGCATGTCCGTTGTTGAACTTGACAGCTGAGTTCTGTCTGGAGCCCGCATGGTGGAAGGAGGGAATCCACTCTCCACATGCAAGTGACGGTGTGAGTGTGTGTACACATGTGCACAGCAAATAAGTAAATAGTAAAACAAAAGCAAAAAGGAAATAGAAAAGCCCAAACAGAACAATAACCACAGGGAACCTCAGAAATTTCCTAAACACTGACCTCCAGAAAGGTGACACACACTTGTAGTCCTGGTACTTGGGAGGCTGAGGTAGGGAGAGGAGGTATTCAAGGCCAACCCTATCTGCACGAGACCCTATCTCACAATGCCACCCCCACCTCCTGTCTCAGGCAGCGTGGAAACTCTAGTGCAGGCTCTCAGGAAGGAGGCCATTCGTTGTTTCTGAAAAGGGAAGACTGAATAAAACCGAAGCTACAACTGCAGTCCATAGCAGGCAGAGGTGAGTGCTGAGAGCTAAGCCCGGCTGAGGGGTCAGCAACAAGGTCAGAAGGGTGTCCAGGACCCCTGTGAATCCAGTCATTCCCAGCCGGCCCCCGAAGATACTAGCAGCATCCCATGGAGGTGTGAAGCCTGGAAGGGGCTCACTGGCTATGGGGAAGGTTGAGGACATGAGACAGTCCAGGAGATTCTGAATTCCATATCCTCCCCTTCTACTTGCTAAGGCCTTTCCTAAAATGGCATCCTTTAGTCTGCAGGATTTGTTAGAGGAACACCAAGGCAGGCTGGGCCAAGGCTTTCACAAGAGGCTTTGGCATGGAGGGGAGTGGCCAGGTTGAGTGTTGGGTCTGCAGATGTGTGTGTGTGTGTGTGTGTGTGTGTGTGTGTGTGTGTGTGTGTGTGTGAGAGAGAGAGAGAGAGAGAGAGAGAGAGAGAGAGAGAGAGAGAGTGTGAGTGTGTGAGTGTGTGTGTGTGAGAGAGAGTGTGTGAGTGTGTGTGTGTGAGAGAGAGTGTGTGAGTGTGTGTATGTGTGTGAGAGAGAGAAAGAGAGTGTGTGTGTATGTGTGTGTGAAAGAGAAAGAGAGTGTGAGTATGTGTATGTGTGAGAGAGAGAAAGAGTGAGTGTGTGTGTGTGTGTGTGTGTGTGTGTGTGTGTGTGTGTTGGACAGGGGCCAGGCATGGGAACAGGATGGCGGCAGCTCCCGTAGCCAGAAATGGAAACGTTTCCTGACGAGAGTGAAGCTACCAAAGGAGAGACGTGGACACTCAGGCCCCAAAACAAACAATAGCAAATCCTTCCTGAGTGCCTGCTGCCTTCCAAGAGCCATTGCTGAGACTCCCACATCCTGTGATCCCACAGGACCTCGCCCTCTGAGGTGGATGCTCTTTCCTGCTCTTTTACTGAGGAGGAAACGGAAGCCCTGGTGTGGCTAGGTAATATTCCCAGTGTCACACCGCCATTAATCCTGTGGAGAATGTTAGAACACCGGCCTGAACGTTTGGGCCAAGCCCCACAGCCTGAATCAGGCCAGGCCGCCCTGCCCCTCTCTCTGGGACTCTGTGCTGTGACTTGACAACCCTTGATTTATGGTACCTGGCTCCTCCATGCTCCTTGTCATATAAGCTGTGATGAACTAAATCGTGTGGTGTGGAACTTCCTGCCACTCCTAAAAGCTATAAAAAGTTAAACCTTTTCTTAGTTTTGGGAGTTTAGTCCTGGGAGACTCCTCAGGGGGATTTGTCGAGAGATCGCTCTGAAGGCTGCTTTCTGAAGAGGCTCCCCTGTCCCCAAGCTCACTATCCCACCCCTCTCACGGTGGTTCTCTCTGTCTTGCTCAATCAAGCCCCATTCCAGACTTTAATTTATTTATTTTCACTTCATGTGCATTGGTGTTTTGCCACAGATGTCAGGTCCCTTGGAACTGGAACTACAGACAGTTATGAGCTGCCATGTAGTTACTGGGAATTGAACTCAGGACCTTTGGAAGAGCAGCCAGTGCTCTTAACTGCTGAGCCATCTCTCCAGTCCCTATTCCAGACTTTAAAGGGAAGCACCTCCTTCCAATTAGGACATCATCATGTTTAGATCTCCATATGTTGTATTGTTTCTGTATAATACTCCCCCCTCCCCGCCCCCACCTACTCCAAGGCCTCCTAATAAACCTCACTGAAGGAAATTGGGTCAACTTTTTTTTTTTGTGGACAGGCTGCTGCTGCTGTATTTCTTTTATTACGTAGAACAGATTAATACCTGATCCCAAACACTGGCGTTTTGAACCAGCCCCTTGTTGGTTTGGACATGAGTGCATTGCAAAATCTGGACTAGCCCAGGCAGTAGCTCATCTTTGCTTCATAGCTTTGGCTTTCTGTCAGCAGTGAAGGGATCCCGTCACCAACTAGGGTTGTCCTTGAGTTTCTGGGGACTCCTGGGAGTTTATACCTTCATGTTTCCTCTCATCTGGTCTCACATCTGAAAACAGGGACATATAAAGATGTCATTGAGCTTTGTGTCCCACCTTTACCTCTCCTGACTAGTGGGGACATCAAAGTGCAGATGAGTCCTGTCCAAGGTCACCTGAGAGCAGAACAATTAGAGCCTGTTCCCATTCCTGCTTTGACTACTCTGTACCCAAATCCAGGTCTGTTTATGATGGTTTTCCTCCTCCTGTTTTGTGGTGGTTTCAACTAGAATGGCTCCATAGGCTCATATGCTTGAATGCTTGGTCCCCAGTCAATGGAACTGTTTGGGAAGGATTGGGAGGTGTGGCCTTATTGGAGTAGGTGTGGCCTTGCTGGAAAAGATGTGTCACTGGGAGTGGGCTTTGAGATTTCAAAAGCCCATGCTGGGCCCAGTGTCTCTCTCCCTGTTTGCTGACTGTGGATCAGGATGTAAAACTCTCAGCAACTCCTCTAGCACCATGCCTGCTGCCATGCTTCCTGCCCTTTAAAACTATAGCAAGCCCCCAAATAAATGCTTTCTTTTAAAAGTGTTGCCTTGGTCATGGTCTTCACAATAATAGAACAATAACTAAGACAGAAGTTGATACCAGGAATGGGGTTTTGTTGTGATAGGTCTGACCATGCAGTTTGTTGGAAAAATTATAACATGTCTTTCTCTGTCCCACCTGCCAGTTCACAAATAATGACCTGGAGACTTATATTAGTTACAAAAGCTTGGGCTTTAGCTTAGTCTTGTCTTAACCAGCTCTTACAACTTAAGTTAACCCATATTTTTTAATCTATGTTCTGCCATGTGGTGTTATCTCTCTTCCATCTTGTACCTTTGGTTTCTTCTCTGTGTCTGGCTGGAGACTCTGCCCTTCTTCTTCCCAGAGTCCTCTCTGTCTCCAGAAGTCCTGTTTAACCTCTTCCTGTCTAGCTATTGGCCATTCAGCTCTTTATTAAACCAATCAGAAGGTACCTTGGCAAAGATACATATTTACAGTGTAAACAAATGTTCACCAACATTTCCCCTTCTTTGACTAAATAAAAAGGAAAGGGTTTAACTCTAATACAGTAAAACTATATATAATAAGAACAATTATCAGGTAAGAATTACATTTAGAATGTCCAGTTTGTTTGTGTGTGGTAAATTCAGAGAAAGTACTGTATTATCTATCCTAACTTAGTTAGTTCAAAGTTCTATACCTAAACCATTTTTTTTTTTTTTTGGTTTTTCGAAACAGGGGTTCTCTGTGTGGTTTTGGCGCCTCTCCTAGAACTCACTCTGTAGCCCAGGTTTGCCTCGAATTCACAGAGATATGCCTGCCTCTGCCTCCTGAGTGCTGGGATTAAAGGCATGTGCCACCACTGCCCGGCTACCTAAACCATTTTTAAATATAACTTGTATTACTGTGGGGGGCCTGCCCTCACCTTTTACATGTTCCTGTGAGGAGGAGAGAGGCATAAGGAATTAGTAGATAGAAAGATAGTGGAGATGAGACAGACAGAAACACAAGATAGTTTCTGGAGGACCTGGATCAAAATCCACCAGCCCCTTCTGTCTCTTCTAAAGTGTTTTTTAAAGAAATGCCAAGGGGCGGGGCAAAAGACCTCCCTCTTGCTGGATCAAAGCATATTGCACATCCAAGTGCAGACCCTTCCAAACACCTGGTAACCACATGTGTGGTCAATCCATCCCCTTATACAGCCCTTCTGGGTAAAGCAAGCTCAGCTCTCATTAGGAAACCTCTGTGGGCTCCCACATATTACCATCTTAAAAATATCTTTTTGTAATTTTGTTTGTTTGTTTGTTTGTTTTTTTGAGACAAGGTTGAACTTACAGAGATCCACCTGGCTCTGACTCCCGAGTGCTGGGATTAAAGGCGTGCACCACCACTGCATGGCTTGTCTTTTTGTATCTTAAAACATCTATTTAGATAAACAATGTAAGCTTTTGTGTTTCTCAACTTTATAAACTTTCCATCTCTTATGTAAGTTTCTTTTCTGAATTTGTAACTATAACTATCTGGTCTTCAACTCCATAAAAAATCTGAGAAGGGGCGGGCTGGAGAGATGGTTCAGAGGTTAAGAGCACTGGCTGTTTTTCCAGAGGTCCTGAGTTCATTTCCCAGCATTCACATGATGATTCACAATCCTCTATAATGAGATCTGGTACCCTCTTCTGGCGTGCAGGCATACATGCAGGCAGAACACTGTATACAAAATAAATAAATAAATCTTAAAAAAAAATCTGAGAAGGATAAAATATTACCTGAGTAAACAGGAAGTGCAGAGCAAGCAACTTCCAAAACTATAGAAATGACAGAAACAGCTGTCTGCGTGGACAGTCACCCAAGGTTCCTCTGCAATGTTGGGGCATCCATCTTTCTACAGGCCTAGACTCTCTGAAAGACTTTTTTGTGAAGCAGGAAAAGTTTGAAGGACTGTCTTGCCTTTCTTTGGCAAAGTTTGGCAGTTGCCTTCTTTTATGTCCTGTTTGTCCAATTTGGACAGCATACTGTCAGCAGTCAAGGCAAGGACAGTTTCTTGACAAGTGGCTAACCTTGCCACAATAAAAGCAAACTCCATGTGGAGGCTCTTTTATGTCCATCATCCTTTTTTGAAGTAAATTGGTGCTGTTAGGAGCAGATGTGTCTCACTGTCACAAAAAGCCTCATGTTATTAAAACATTTTAAATGCCATATTCTGTAGGTCTCTGAAGTATTTGAAGACGCCCTATCTATTTAAACTATGTCTCTGTTTGACCTTGAAAACATGCCTAACATGACTCTAAGTTTGATTATTATAGATGACTAACTACTAACCTGTATTTCTTAATTATACAACTTTCAGGAACTAGAACTATACATTACATTTTTAAATGAGCTGCACAGGTAGGTACAATACCTTAAACAAGAATAGAAACATACATACAGTATAACAAAAACCCCCTTAAATTTGTATTAATATATAAAAATATCTTAAACAAGAGTAGAAACATATATAGAGTATTTTCTAACCAAACAACCTTAAATTTGTATTAATATACAAAAATCCATACCAATGTAACACATTTGAGATAAACAGTTGCTTTTTTAGTTTAAAGTAGATTTAATAATCTACCCTTTTATCCTATCATTCCTATATCATTCGTTTTCTTTTCAGAAATAAGTCCTTGAGTTTAACCTCTCTGGCTTAGTTTCTTTCCTTACAACGACCAGTAACACTTTGCAAACAACCTCTCTAAGGATGATAAACATCCATAATCCAACAAATGACCAAAACCCATCTACCTCACCTCTTGGGAATGCGGGCGTTGTGGTCTTAAAATTACTTCCTGTTATCTGATGGAGGTGGCATCTTTAAGGGACCCTGGGAAAATTGGGATAATGGTCAAGCCTCAGAGAGCTAACTGTGTCATTTATTGTCCAGTCTCTGTGTGATGGGAAAGTGCAGGGCTTTTCTGAAGTTCTGGCTGGAGTCTTCTGTGAGGCTGGACTATCTTAGCTAGCAGGTTTAAAGTTGTTTTGGATGCAGAATTTTGAGGAAACTATAACAGAGGCATTTTGAGGCTGGATCACCTGGGCTACTTTTCTTTATTGGTGTTTGGTTCTTTATTTTTGAAGACACACAAGCTTTTAAAGGTAACATATATATCTACATTAACAGAAGTATGGAATGTATGGTGTGCACAAGTCAGCTGAAGATGATTTTTTGTTTTATGTTTGAGCGGGTAAAAGGCATCTGTCAACTTTATAAGTTTGTTTGAACTGTATAACCAAACCTCTATCCATGTCATATAAAAGGATGGCATGTAATAGTAAGTCATGAGGACTCTGTAGCCAACAAGATTTATCATGTTTTATCCAGTCTCAGAACTGTTTCTATAGAAGAGGGATCAGCATATATGTCTCCTGTCCTGTAGTCTTTCTTGTTTTTTTTCTTCATGCCTGTAGCCAAGATCCTTAGGAGGTCTCCCCCAATCAAATTTGATCTTCATTAATTTTGAAGAGAACCATAACTTTGTTTCCTGTGGAAACAAAGACATAACCTCTCCCCAAATGTAACCTATTTTCTGACTTCCATTTTAAAGTTAAGACATTCTTAAAATATATAGGTTAGTTTAATTTAGCAGTTTCCATAATCCAATGTCTCCCAGCAGCTATTGTTTTTTGTACAATAGAATTTAAAAGTCAACAAAGCACCATACAGGATCCAGATGCCCATGGCTTATTCATTTTTATACCACTTTACTCTCTCTTTAAAGACTTTTTATTATTTTAAAACTATTTATTCTTTTCTATGACTGTCTATGCCCATTTTTTACGGTCTATATTTAATGGTTTTCTTGGTCTGGACTGCTTTAGTGCACACCTGCAGCCTTCTCTGATCATGTGAGCCAATCCTTAAAGTGCTAAGTGGTGGCTAGGTTCTCTACTGCATGACTCAGCTTAGCACCTGGCCTGGTGGCTGGCCCCACCCTTTGGGTTGGTGAGAGTGAAGCCTCATGCCTGAGGGCCCCTGCCTGGAGCCTGTCTATCTGCCCCAGCTCCACTAGGCACTTCTACCTAGTTTCCTGCCACTGCCACCAAGTGGTGCACTGCCCGCTGCTCATAAATCACATTCAAGTGCACAGTAGCAGGGCCTCTTAAAAGAGTGGTGCCTCTGTACACTGCAAGCAATTGAGCCTACTCAGAACTGCTTTACCCCACAGATTTCTCAGGCTTTTATATGAATTTACATGCTCCATGTTGGGTGCCAAATGTAATGATTCTTTCACTGTCCTGCTAGCCAGCTCCCAAATAATGACCTGGAGACTTGTCATTAATTATGAAAGCTTGGCCTTTAGCATGGGCCTGTCTTAACTAGCTGTTATAACTTAAGTTAACCCATATTTTTTAATCTATGTTCTGCCATGTGGTGTTACCTCTCTTCCATCTTGTACCTTCAGTTTCCTCTCTGTATTTGGCTGGTGACTCTGCCTTTCTTCTTTCCAGAGTCCTCTGTCTTCAGAAGTTCCAACTAACCTCTTCCTGCCTAGCTATTGGCCATTCAGCTCTTTATTAAACCAATCACAATGCACCTTGGCAAAGATACATCTTTACAGTGTAAACAAATATTCCACAACAAAAAATATGGAAGACTTTGGGATTTTGGACTAGAAAAGTAGTTGAATGCTTTAAGCAGGACTTAATGGGCCACCGTAGTAGGCGCTTGGAAGACAGCAATGCTGGGAGCAATGTGGACTATGGAGGCCAGCTCAGGAGGTTTCAGAGGGGAAGACTATTAGCAAGTGGCCTAGAGACCATTCTTGTGATTTGGCAAAGGATGCTTTTCTGCCCTTGTGAAAAAAAAAAATCTGCCTGAAGCTAAATTGAAGATTTTTGGACTAATGTCTTTAGCAGAGGAGACTTCAAGACAGCCTAGTATTGACTGTGTTGTATGGTTATTAGTGATCTCTTACGCAGATCTACAGTGAAAAGGAGTAAAAAAGGCAAAAAGAAATACAAAAGGCACAGGTTGAGGAGAAAAGGAACACCAGGAAACATGATGTTGAATTCAGATTTTCTACATGAAGAGAGAAGTTCAGAGAAAAGCCTGATGCTAAATGGAGTGAAGAGTGTGGTGATGTCAGGGCAAAAAGACCCACACAGCTGATCCTGCAACCCAAGAAAGGAAAATCCTGGGGGCATTCTTCCATCTAAATGTGTTTAAAGATCATGGAGAAGGTGCTGTGCATCAACCTGTTTGCAGGTCTCTTGAAATGTGTCCAGGACTCTCAGGGAGGCTTTTGTTCTTGCTGTGTGTGGCTGGGTTTAAATTCTTGCTCATTGAGTTTTTGAAAAAGTCCCATGTGGTTATTATCATCTTTGCTGCTTTTCTTGCTGCTGTATCAGAATTCCTGACAAGAAGGCTGTGGTGCTTTGGATGAAAGATGCCCCTCCAGGTTTGGGTGTTTGAACACTTGGTCCCTGGTTGGTGGCACTGAGACGGTGTGGTGGTGCTGGAGGAAGTATGTCCCTTGGGATGGGCTTTGAAACTATATGGACTTGCTTTTTCCCCAGTTCGCCCTCTCTGCTTTGTGCTTGTGGTTGAGGATGTCATTTCTCAGCTTCCCGCTCCTATTACCACACCTGCTGTATGTGGCAATGAGTCTCTGTCATCATAGACTCTTATCCCTCTGGAGCCACAAGCCCCTTAAAACTCATTCTTCCTTAAGATCTCAGTGTTTGATCCCAGCAACGGGAAAGTAACTAGTACAAATGGCTTATTTGGGTTTACAGTTTGAGAAGGAACACAGTCCATTGGGAAGGGGAGGCACAGGGATTGGAGTATGTGACACATATGGTCACATTGTGTCCACAGGCAGGAAGCATCAGCAGACAGTGGGGCCAGGCTGTACAAACCCCAAAGCCTGCTGCCCATGTGAACCACTTGTGGTTCTTTCTATTTTGCTAAAGTTTTGGCAACCTTTTAAAACAGCGCCACCACTGGCAACCAAGTGTTCAAACACATGAGCCCCTGAGGGATGCTTTACATGCAAACCATAACAATTATTATTCATATCTTGCTTTGTGGTTTGTTTTAAAAGGCATGAGGTTAATCTAATTTCCTCTTCTAAATTTGCTCGTTTCTTGTGACTGGAGGCCATAAAGATTTTATCTTCATCCTTAATAGTGGTATTTAGTAAAGTGTTTATGAACTACTACTAAATAATTTATTAAATTGTATCTTGACTTCAGTTGGAGGCCACTAGGCTTCAGCTGATAGCTCTAAACCCGGGGTCACAAGGCTGGTCCTGGTTAATCTTGGGGCATTACAAAACAAGGTAAGCAGATCTGAAGCTGAGAGATATTTGTAGGGCAGGTAGCAGATGGAGGGGGTAGCAGGGAGGTGGGGGGATGAGAGCAGTCAGCATACAAGGTGTACGCACATACAATTGTAAATGCAATTTAAAAAGATATATATTTTGAAGCTGAGTCGTTCCGGGTTAATCTTATTTCTTTGAACTCGTATATTGCCTTTGATTTATGGAATTTCTTTTAGATTATAGTACTTCTAGCCACTGCTAAGCTTCTTCAGGGACTCCAACAGCATGAATATTATCTCTCTTTTGTCTGGCCTCTATTTCTACTTCTTGTCTGGCCCTTTCCATTTCTTACATCATGCTATTATTTTTAAGTTTTGTGGCTCTTACACTGCTGTTCTCTGACAGCCTTTATTAAAATTGCATATGAGTCTACTACTCTGTGCTCACTAGTTTCGGATTGCTTTTTCATCTGTAAGGTAATTTTGCATTTCCCTTCCATTTCTCTTCAGAGGTTCATGAATTCTTTCCTTGTTTTGTCCAATTTTGCTCCTGATATTTAAACCCCAGCCTCTGGGTGGGCTTTCTTTTTCACATTTTCAAATAGCTTTCTAGAAGCGTTTATTTATTTGTTTTTATTTACTTGCAGTGTAGCAATATCTTTATCAGAAAGGTTTTTAAACTATGTCTGCTGACCGGGTTCTAGAGAGGGTGCTTGTCATTTAAGGAGTCTGTGGCGAAGGGTCTGTACAGTTCCCACGGTGTGCATTTTGTTAATAAGCTACACGAGGTGGCGGTTGGATGGTTGTTGTTGTGTTCACTAATAACTCTCCAGCGCTGGTTTCCTCTGTTTCCTTGCACTGGAAGGCTGGCACTGACCGGTCTGCTCACCCTACAGCATCATCACCTTTGGTCTCATAGTTAATGATAGCTTTCAGTTATGCACGGCACAGGCGCTCAGTGAACAGCCAGTGGGACTGAAGGAAGAAACAGCCCTCTCTTGTGAAAGGGCACTTTCAAATAACTGCTCACTGGAGACTGCTCCTGGGTGTATTTCAGCACAAGGTCTTGTTTCTTAAAGAGAGGGTTTCACTGTGTAGCCCAGGAGCCCCACAGTCCTTCTCCTTCAGCCTCTGGATCTCTGGATGTTTATCACCCAGCTTAGACTAAAAAAACAAAACAAAACAAAACAAAAAACCTGTAGTTAGATTTGGAGTGTAGACTTAGTTTTTCTACTTGATGCATTTTTTTCAAAGATGGGAGGGCATGTTTTTCCCGCTTGATTTTGCTACGTTTCTTCCTCATGTTTTTTTTAAAAAATCATCAGTTCTCTGTGGGTTTATTTTTGTAATGCTGGAGTATTTTACAGGATTTTAAATTAGTGATGAAGCTTTCTGTCAACCTGCCATTCTACTGGTACTTGGTTGCGGTGTTTGTGTTTCGGAGGTGGGGGATGGATGGGGTTCAGACTTTCTGGTTTTCCTTTGTTATGTAGGATCTTACTTTCCCTTCCATCACTCAATTTTACTTCTCTTTTAAAATTAAAAAAGTTGCTTTACTTATTTTTGTGTGTGTGGAGGAGGCAGGGGTGGTGGTGTGCCACAGGACCTGTGTGGAGGTCAGAGGACGATTTGTGGGCATCGATTTGATGCTTCCATTAGGAGGGGCCCAGGGATCTAATGCAGGTCATCAGTCTAGGCAGCAAGTGCCTTCATCTGCCGGGCTACCTCTCTGACTCCTCATCACTCAATTTTCTGATTTTTAAAAATTTTTTTTATTTTTAGACAAGGTCTCACTATGTAGCTCTAACTGTCCTGGAACTTGCTCTGTAGCCCAGGCTGGCCTCCAATTTGCAGAAATCTGCCTGTCTCTGCCTCCTGAGTGCTGGGATTAGAGGCGTGCTCCACTATACTCAGCTTAATTTTCAAAGACCTTCTTTCTTATTGTAGTTTTCTTCCCCAGAAGCCCCTCGATGTCCATACTGGATTCTGAGATGGGAGTTCCTTGGGATTCTTTGTTTTCAAATAACGTTGAGGATATAATTTTGCATAAAAATAAACACTTGGTTGTTATTTTGAGTTCTTTGAGTTTTACCTCTTTGGTGGGGCTGTATGTTGTTGTCTGGGGAATAAACCCAGGCAGCCCATCCATACCTGAGTTCTGCATCATTTCAGTAAGGGACCTTTGTGTCCGGTGGATGGGATTTTAATGCTCTTGTTTCAGTTATGGATGGAGAAGCAAACCATAAAGCAGCCAACATACAGAGACTTGAGCTTCATGAACCAGTGACCCAGCTGTTGTATACTGTGCACCATGAACATCACCATGGACTACTGTGAGCAGCTGCTGTGTACTGTGCACCATGGACATCACCATGGACCAGTGTGAGCAGCTGCTGTGTGCTGTGCACCATGAACATCACCATGGACCAGTGTGAGCAGCTGCTATGTACTGTGCACCATGGACATCACCATGGACCAGTGTGACCCAGCTGCTGTGTACTGGGCACCATGGACATCACCATGGACCAGTGTGACCCAGCTGCTGTGTACTGTGCACCACCCACAGCTACTGCAGAAATGCATTTGCAAGAACATGTAGCATTTTCACAGACTTTCAAACTCAAGATAAATATAAATCTCAGTGAATTTCAAAAGCTTGGAACCAGACATAGGGCCCACAACAAAAAAAGTGAAAAACCAGTAAAGTAAAATTTATAGAAAATTCCCCAAATATTTGGAAATTCAGAAACATAAAAAGATTTTATTTCAATCATTTAAAATTTATATGTATGTGTATATGTACGTGTATGTTTGTGTCTATGTGTGGATATGTATGTGTGTCTGTGTTATATGTGTGTGCTCTGTGTCTGTCTGTATGTGTCTGTGTTTGGGTATGTATGTATGTGTGTGTGTGTCTGTGTGTGGGTATGTAGATATGTAAGTATGTGGGTGTGTGGGTATGTGCACATGAGTTCAGGTGCCTGTGGAGGCCAAAAGCATCGATCCCCTGGAGCTGGAGTTACAGGTGGTTGTAAGCTACCCAACATGAGTGCTGGGAATTGAACTTGGGGTCATCTGCAAGAGCAGTATGTGTTCTTAACTGCTGAGTCATCTCTCCAGCCCTGAGAAACTCTCTTAAGATCCAGGGATTTAAGAATAATTGCAGCCGGGCAGTGGTGGCGCACGCCTTTAGTCCCAGCACTTGGAGGCAGAGGCAGGCGGATCTCTGTGAGTTTGAGGCCAGTCTGGTCTACAGAGCAAGATCCAGGACAGGCTCCAAAGCTACATAGAGAAACCCTGTCTCAAAAAAAAAAAAAAAATCCAAAGTAAGCTTTAGTAAAATGTCAACTTCCTTTTGTTTTGTTGTGTTGAGACAGGGTCTCACTGTGTAGCCCAGGCTGACCTGGAACTCACCTTGTAGGCAGGATGGCTTCAAATTCACAGTAACCTTCTTAGTTTAGCTTTCCTGAAAACTGGGATTACAGGCATGAACATTTCATGCCTGGCTAGCAAATGTCAGTTTTGTTTTTTGTTTTGTTTTTTGTTTTGTTTTTTGTTTGTTTTTTGAGTCAGGGTTTCTCTGTGTAGTTTTGTGCCTTTCCTGGATCTCGCTCTGTAGACCAGGCTGGCCTCGAACTCACAGAGATCCACCTGGCTCTGCCTCCCGAGTGCTGGGACTAAAGGTGTGGGCTACCACCGCCATGCCAAATGTCAGTTTTAATGTGAATAAAACCACAGTTGGGAAAGGCATGCTTGTTGCACTCTTGAATGTATGCTAGCTGTGACTGCCTGCCTAAGATTAGGCCTGCCAACAGCCTGTCAGGGAGCGGGAGGCGCTCATTGGCCCCACTTCCCTGAGGATCAGTGGTTGCTGGAGTAAATTCTCTTCAGTAGGGTAGCAGCTTAGGAGAGGCACCTACACTCCTGTAAACAGCCCTCCACTCATGCCCCTGTAAGCAGCCTCAGTGTCAGTCAGTTGATTTCCTAAAAACAAAACCAGAAACCGACATGAAAGTGTCAGGGGACTATTGGGAGGGGCAGGGGCCTAAGAAAGGGCAGCAGGGGATGGTGGTGTTAGAATTCCTAGCCAGTCCCCCATGACTGCACATGCAATGTCCAGTAGCCAGGCAAGAGGCTTAGTCATCCCAGGGCCTTCCGTCCTACATAATCCGTGTGCTCTGTGATCACATAGTTTGTGTTCATGTGTGGTATAGCTACATAAGCCCACATGCACATGTGCAGGTAGAACCTATAAAAAGCAGGTTCCACTTATTCATCCCCTTTCTTCCTGCATGATCTTCCCACAGGCCTAAGCACCCCCTTCTATTTCCTTCTTTAATAATCTCTTATAGTGGATTTTGTTGTACCCTGTGGCTTTTCTTGCATGGCAGACAGTGCCACTTAATGAATAACAGGTGGAGAATATTATCAACATACACAATATATGTATGTAAATGTCATAATGAAACTTCTCATGCATAATCATTAGATGCTAATAAAGGACAACAACAACAACAAAACAAAAAACAAACAAAACAACAACAACAACCCTACTGAGAGGGCCTGGGAGCCAGACCAGAGCCCTGACAGGTTTCTAATGGCCCTGCCAGGGACCAGGCCTTAGTCTCAGTTTCCTGGAACTGGCTGGAGCTGAGCAAGCAGCTGGCTCAGCAGATGCCCCACCCCCAAGCCTTCTGCTAGCTAAAGATGGTTTTTCCTACCCTCCTGTCAATAAGTCCCTAACCACTACAGTCTCCAGCCAATCAGCTCCCAGACAAAAATCTTTCCTCCACCAATCAGCACCAGATTAATCCCTCCTCCCGGGAATCACCCTAACTCTGCTTAAAAGGAGTTTATGACCTCTCTTCAGGGTCACTATTTGCCACCCCATCATGCTGGAAATAAACGCTCTTGCTAAATTGCATACGTGACTGTTGGTCTTTCTTGGCTTCTCTCAGACCCTAACACCTACAATGCCTTAGAGTTTGTCTTTGGGTGGGTTGAGGGGGTAGAGAATGGGATGGGAGTAGGGTGGGTTACAGCCGGAGTACTTTCAATAGAAAAGAAACAAAATTATAAATTAAAATGATTCCACCTTAAGACACTAGGGACAACAAACAACCCCTCCCCCGAAAAAAATGCAACACAATAGAAGGAAAGGAACACACACACACACACACACACACACACACACACACACACACATGAACACCCCTCCCCCCCATGCCTCACTGTGTAGACCAGGCTGGCCTTGACCTCACTGAGGACTAAAGGTATGTGCCACCATGCCCACTAGAAGGAAAGGGATTTTAAAGAGAGGAAGTCAGAAAAGCATAGCTGATGACCAATCAAAACGAAAATGCTCTCGGAAAGTCGCTAATGGCAGCATTCACTCACGCTCAGTCCCAGTCAGTTGGGCCATGAGGTGAGATTCTGCTTCAAAACAAAACAACAAGGATAAAAACAAAACAAAAAGCCTCTGATGGTTGTGTAAGTTTCCTCTGCAAATAAAACTTCCTGTCCTGCAGGAAGATCCTTAAGCAGGAAGGAAAACAACTCAGAAACAGCTTCAGGAAGTCCCTGAAACTAACCAGATTCTCTAGACTCCGCCTGTCAGAGTAAGCTGAGAGTCCCTTCTGGAGGAGCCCAGCTAGCTGCAAAGAAGACTCTGATCAGACCCGCTGCCTGGAAGAAGCAGAAACCAGCTGTGCTGCCCAGGCAAGATTTAGACCAATTCAGGCACCCGGAAAGGACCTTGAGCTACCTGCAAGGTGTGCACTGTGCTCCAGGTTCCCAGCTCTGTGAGCTGTCACCGTGCTGAGGAGGACCTTGGTGATGCAGCTGTCTTTGAACCCTTCTCCCATATACTTGTAAGAAACCCCAGTAAAACCCATTGGTTTACCAAGTTGGACTGTGGCGGTATCTGAATTTTGGTCTGTCATGGCCTCCCTATCTGGGGTGTGCGTGGCATCTTCCCAGGAAAAGGTTTGCCATGCAACACTAATTGAAAAAGGAACACAACTCAAAAGGGGTTAATGTCAAGAGAGTATACCGCATGTGAGGAACTCAGCTCTGCAACAGGGAAATAAATTGAACTCGGGTTGTCAGGGGTGGCTCCAGCCCTTGTGCCCACTGAGCCACCTTGCAGGTCCCTCAAGCCTTTATTCAGGTTGTCACTCCTTCATGCAGCCGCTCCAGGAAGATGTCCCACTAGAGCGACATTCTCCTGAAGTCAGCAGGCACCCCTGTCAAGGAACTGAGCTGGGGCCGGGGTTGGTTGTTTCTGTACTTTGAGAGCCTGGCACAGCCTGGCATGAGGGCATTCAAAGTCAGGAAAGTGACTTTCAGAAGGCAGCTTAGACAGCCCAGCCCATCTCATTTCTTCTTTTTTTAAGCAAGCTATTCTTGGAGTATAAGGCAATATATAGAAAGGAAAAAGCAAGGACATTATTTCTTCCTAACACAGAGCAGAAGTTTGACCCTTTCCCTCACCAAATCTGTCCTCGGGGTATGAGCAATCAGCAATCAGCTTCTCGGAAATGGGCATCGGCAGGAAATAGCCTCTTCAGGTGTGAGAGGGTCAGGAATCTGACCTAGCATGGAGTCAGGCAGTTGCAAATATAAATACTCTCAGCTGTCTGCAGACCGTAGTGGATGGAGTGAAAATCGAGCAGTATACACAAGTCCCGGCGGGAACTTCAAGAACCTCCAGTCAGAAGGGCTCTTGGTGTGGTGCAGGCTGTCCTGTAGCCACACCTGGCTTGGTGTTTCAGGAACATTGGTAGGGAAGGATTGTCGTTCCAAGTGTCCTGTGGAAAATAATCTTGCCTTTTCTGCCGTGTGGCAGTTGGTGTGTGGAGCTCAGGTCACAGCATGCGTTTGCTGTTTTCACAGGGGCCAAACTGTGGATCTCATCCAGGCTGTCTGGAAGCATAGGTGGGTAGGTAGGATGGGTCATAGAGAGGTGGGGAGGGGAGAGAGAGAGAGGTGGGGGGGGGAAGAGGGTTATGTACACAGTGTGTGTGTGTGTGTGTGTGTGTGTGTGTGTGTGTGTGTTGCCAGGTGGTGGTGTCTCCACCTTGTTCTTTGAGATGGGGTTTACAGTGAACCTGGAGTCCACAACCTTAGGTGCACTGTCTGGCCAGCAACCCCCTGGGAGCTCATGTCTCCACCTCCCCAGCACTGTGATTATAGGCGCATGCCACGACATCTGACTTTTACCTGCATACCTGAAATCCAAACCCAGGTCCTCTTGTCATGCTTCACTGTAGACACTTTGCCCACAGAGGCACCTCCCCAGTTCTGAAGAGTCCCTATTGATGGCTGCAGGTGTGGGGGCCCCAAAACAGCTTGACCACACAGCTGCCATGACAGGCTTAGGGGTCCAGACACAGCTTCTGTGACAGGCTTACTGGCTGGCAACACCTGGATCCAGGAAAAGCCATAAGCTGATACCACCCAGGGATGAGGAAGTACCTGACATCCCAAACATCCCAACCATTCGATAAAGTGACTAGATGTCCCTGAGTCTAGCACACACTTATTTTTGTTTTACAGATACCCCTAGACAAATGTCAGCCAATCAGGGTCCTGAACCCTGGAAATCTCCTCACCCCAACCTCTGATATGATTAAAAACCCCACCTCACCTCTACGTTGGACAGACATGAGAGACCAAGCTCAGAACTTGAAAATAAAGGCTCTTGGCTTTTACATATGGAATTCGGTCTCTGTGGTGGTCTTTTGGGGGCCTCTGCAATCTGGGCATAACATTTGGGGCTCATCCTGGATTCCCCAAGCCCACCAGGATCATCACCTGGAGAGAGCCTGAAGCCAGTGGCCAGTGTGTTTTCTGTGTGTCTGTGTTCACTTTTGTGTTTTCTGTGTTTACTTTTGTTTGGGTATCCTTTTGTAAGTGGACTTTTGGAATATCCTTTTGGCCATTTGAATATCCTTTTGTAAGTGAGCCCAAAATTTGTAAGTATCTGCAGAAGATCCCTTGGATGGATTTGGATCCCTTTGGCTGATTTGTATTTGAATTTGATTTGTGTAGACTCCATGGGTCACTCCCATGGGACTGGTATGAGGCTGGCATCTTCCTTTTTGGTTTTGTCTCCAGGGCCAGGAGAGCTGTTTCGTTGTCTTGTATGTTCTAATTTTGTTCTTCTCCTCTTAAAAAGCTTTACCTTTCTGTGTCCTGCCTATGTGAATGTGTGAATGTGTGAGAAGTGTGGCCACAGTATGCATGTTTTATGCCTGGGCTTCTGTATGTGTTGTGACTCCAGAGAGAAACTGTACGTGGACAGTGTTTGGAGCCGGATGGCCAGCAGAAGGGACAGAGGGTCCCTTTGGTTGCACTGGAACAGGCTAAAAGTACTCCCCACATTGCTTCCTTGCTCTCTGAGAGCACGGGCAGTGGCAGGCAGGGGAGCGGGACTCGGGGCTGATGGAGAACTGCCCCTCTGGGGTCACAGCTCCGGAGGGGCCCAGCTAGGGCATGGAGTCCCTTCCAGTCTGCCATTCTTGTGCACTTGAGAATCTGGGGTTAACAACAATCTTTTGTTCACATGCTGCGGACGGTCCCCACCCATGCTAATGGGTGGGGCTCCCATAACCTGCCTCAGGGGCTTCCCTCCAAACCTGAGGGAGAATTGTCTCCTAGGGCTTAGTGAAGTGTCACTGTGGCTGCTAAGCTATGGAGGCTATGTTATAATGCTGTAGCCGGGGCTGCCTTGATCATTCAGATCCAATAGATTCTGCACACCAGTACAGTGTTGATGCAAATCTAGAGTTATTCTTGTTATGGTATATGCATGTATTTCTGTTCTTGTTTAAAATGTTGTAGCTTTACAACATATTCTAGACTACTGAGGGAAATCATAAGAAAGACTTTGGGAAGAGTTTCTATGTTTAAAAAAGGAAGAGAGAAATGTGTCTGAAATAAATGTCTGAACAGACTGAGGGTACATGGAAGGTTGTGGAGGGTCAGAGGGGATATGAACTATGTTATGGTTTCTTATACCAGCAAATACTGAATTTAAAAGTTAATTTTGGTTGGTTTTCATTTTAAAATTAGCTGATGATTCTGCAAACTGTTTATGTTAAAAATGGGAATGTATATATAAGTATATGGACACGTAAATGACTTGGATTTAACCATATGTATGAATATAAGCTAGCTTTAACTGTATATATGTGTATATAATTTGGATCCAACTGTGTGTATATGTGCAAGTAATTATTGTTTAGGAAAACATGTTTTAAACAGCAACCATGCGGCCTTCCTTCTTCTTGGCTGGTGACCTCATCATGATGTAGGCAGCCATGTGGCTGACAACCGTCTTTTACTAAGGTTATAAAGATCTATTGAGATTAACAAAAGCTAACTTAGAGATTTACATCTAAGTACTTATGTTTTTGCTAAGTGTTCAGTAGTAAGCTCTTAGAGAATTTAAATAGATGGCAACATGTGTTTGATTATCTATGGGGCACCACAACATCCCCACCTGGATTATGGCAACACTGACCACAGGGCAAGATGCCTGCCCCAATGTAATGCCTGCCGTAAGGACCCAGCCCAGGTGGTGGACAAGCAGCGGGACACTGGAATTGATTGTACCCCTTTTGCCTAGACAAGGTAAGATCATTCTTCCTCATGTCCCTCTTTTACAGAAAAAAATCTCTCCTGATGGCCAAAGAAGATTGATGCTGTTCCAATACTTGTGACTCCAAAGCTATGGAGACCTGGGTATGGACTGGTCCTTGTCATTTATAAAATTGGAAGCTGCTTGGTCTGCACTCAGATATAGTTTATCCTTCTCAGATCTTGGATAGTACTGACAAGTTAGGCTGGCTATAACTTTGTCAGCTTGGCAGCATCAGACAACCAGATTCTTTTGCAAGGCTATAGCCAGCTTGTTAGCTCATTTTTAAGAGAAAGTTCTAAGATATAAAAGTTTAAATAAGTCATAAAGGCTTAAATATGGGTCTAAAATAGGTCTGAGGATATGAAAGCTTATAAGCTTTGAGGATATCAGAAAATGATTTAAGATACTAATACAAGTTGTAATGAGAAATGTTTTGAATTGCTTTCCCCTTCTATGATATAACAGTTCAGAGATCAACATTTAATAGAGTTCTGATAAGCTGGTAGAGCAATGACTACTTACTGTTTGGTCACAAGCTCAACATTTTAAATTTATTTTAGCTGTCATCTAAATATATCTAAATGTAAACTTGGAAATGCTTCTCATCAGGCCAAAAAAAAAATCTCTGTCCAATTTATACTTGGCTCTCTGGACAGAAGGAAAATTTACATGATTTTAACCCAAATCTGTAGTTCTTGTTGGGACTCAAAGGTATGAGTCAACTTCTGCTGTTTTACAGATACCCATCACCTGCTTTGTCTATGATATAGGTTTCAGTACAGATTGGCAATACTAACGTACCTAAAACTTCTATGTCATTTTGTAAGGTAATTCATATAGACCTCAGAGGATGAAAAGAGTTGTAAAACCTGGATCTACTTCACAGAGGTTGGAAGGACTTCAGGTAGGTATAGCTTAAAATGTCTCTACTTGTCTGTTCCTAAGGATGGTATTTTTTCCTCTCTCCTGGTCTTGGCACTCCTGCTCTTTTCAGTTACTAAGAATGTGGGCCTAAGGGTTCCAAACAAGTTCATAAAATTTAACTTCTGTTCCTAGTTTAAGTTGGTCTCAACAGATTTCCACTTGAGCTTCCGTTGCTGACTACGGCTCCGGACAACTATGAGCTCCAGACTTGCTAAAAGCTGATGTGGACCAGCCCAGCCAATGTGATTGTTCCCTATACAGCTGGGTCAGATGGGCACGTGCTTCTGACAAATGCCCCATTGCCCAGCCTTTGACCGACCTTTCAGCCTTTTTTGGGGCCCTGACAACAACACCCCAATGCCAGCTCAAGGCAGTTCCAGAAGAGAATACATTGTCCCATGTTCCTTGTGGGTCAAAAGGAAACTTCCTGATCTTCCTCCATGCATACTCCTGTTGATATGGTCTGCTTCAAGTTAGGCTTGAGTTAGGGGGTTAATCAGACCAACTGACCCACAATCTTACAGCTTCCAGCAATTACCTTGCCGGGAATGTGTCTGTGAGTCTGTGACAAATTCCCTGGTGCCCTGAACTTCAGGAAAGAAATATCAAATCCCGAGGTGAGATAGCCTTCTCTATTTCTCTGTCTTGGGCAGTTGCTCCTCATAGTTGGCAGCCTGAGTTGGCAAGCCTCCTAGGTGTCTGGATCCAAGGAGAATGACAGGTGCCTTAAGAACTGAGGGAACTCAGACATCAGAAGGCTGAGGCACACCCCCTGCCCATCCATGGAAGGCACCAGAGACACTTTCCCACACACCTTTCCTACATCTAGATTCATTGTTCATCTCCCCGAAGTGCAAGATGCCCCTCTCCCCCCGCCCAGCCTTAATGTCAATGTCTTTGCTTTTCCTGGTGGTGTGAAATTTCCTCTCTGCCCCCAGACCATCTCCCTTCTCCAGCTGAAATGAATTTTGCAGCCTCAGGGAACAGTCCCTGTCTCAGGGTTCTCTATCACACCTGAGACCTTTCACTTTACAGCTGCCTTATTTTCAGAATCTTCTCATGACTGCCCGGCTTCTTCTCCTTTCTTGCCTCCTTTTTCCTTAAATAGATATTTTCTACAAAGCTGTTTTAACTCAATTAGTGAGTGAGTGAGTAAGTGAGAGAGAAAGAGAGAGAGAGAGAGAGAGAGAGAGAGAGAGAGAGAGAGAGAGAGAGAGAGTTATGAACAGATAGATCACATCCAGGAACTATTTCTTTCCTGAGCTTGAACTCAGGACATGAGGCAAGCACTTTTACCCAATGAGCCATCTTGTTGACGCAATTTTTTTTCAAAGCTTATTTTAGATTTTTCTTTGTGTGTTTTTTTCTGAGGCATACACACACACACACACACACACACACACACACACACACACATCTTAACATGAAAGTACTTCAAATTTATGCTAACTCAATTCTAAAAAGATACAGAAACATAGTCCTGTGTTGCTCCCTTCCCGCCCTCTTTGTGTATACTGTTATCATTATACACATTACATCTAGACATGTTAGAAACCCAACAATTATTGATGTAAAGGTTACTTTTGTCTTTCAAAGAAGTGAGGAGGCAAAAACGGAACACACAGAGGTTTTTCTTTTTCTAACGATTGTTACCATTTGTGGTTTATTCCCTGACGTAGATCTGAGTTTCCCTCTACCCTCACTTCCTCACGCTTCAGCCCCACCCCACCCCACCCCTTCCTCTGTATTGTTATGGTCCAGTACTTCACAGTAGTTTTCCTTCACCTATGGTGTCAGTTGCTGTGGTCAGCCATGGTTCGCAAACATTACATGGGAAGTTCCAGGAAAGCAAATCGTAGGTTCCCAAATGGGCGCTGTTCTGAGTAGTGTGGTAAAGTTCCACGCTGCCCTGTCACGTCTTGCGTAGGATGTGAGTCATCCCTGGGTTCAGCATGTCCACATTGTCTGCCTCTGGCTCCCTTAGTAGTCCCCCCAGGTTTTCCATTCCACTGTCACAGGAAGAGTAGGGACCCAGGCGATGCAGACACTCCAGAGAGAAGCCGTGAAAGTCTAAGCGTCAGCCTGTACCATCCCGAGCAGAGAAAGATGAACACAGTACAATCAGATATGCTGAGAGAGTGTGAGAGAGGAGATTCACACAAGTTTTATAGTATTTTTATAGTGGTTCTTAGTTTATTATTGGTTATTGTTGCTCTGTTACTGTGCCTAATTTGTACACTAAACTTACTGTATCATAGGCATACGTGTATGGAAGAAGACATCACATGCACATGGCTTGGTGCTATCTCCAATTTCTTACATCCACTGTGGAAATTATCTTCCAAAGATAAGAGGAGGAAGATCAACCGAATATCTCATTTGCTACAGGGTCAATGATGAAATTTCACAGATACTATTTTTTTTTTTTTTGCATATTTTTACTTTAGCTAAGAGAAAATAATAGGAAGGCACTTAATTGGACTGTACTCCATGTTTCTTAGGTGAATACCTTACATGGAGTGCTTTGATTCTTTCTATGTATTTAAATGGCTTCCTGGTGGGGTTGGGGAGATGGTAGTGGCTGAGAGCATGTATGGTTCTGCAAGAGGACCGGAGTTCAGTTCCCAGCACTTGGGCATTTCACAACTGCCTGTAAGTCCATCTCTAGGGGATCCAATCCATCTCCTGGCTTCTTCAGGCACTTGCATGAACTTGCACATACCATACCCTTCGGACACATAATTAAAAAAATAGCATGAATATTTAAGCTACTCCACATTCTTTGCCCAGGCTGCCCTCCAACTCTCCAAGATTTATTTATTTTACTACATGTACATGAATCTTTGGCCTGCATATATGCCTGTGCCCACTGGGTTCCTTGGAACTGGAGTTAAGGATGGTGTGAGCCACCACAGGAGTGCTGGGAATTGAACCTAGTTTCTCTGCAAGAGCAGCAAGTACTCCGAGATGTTGAGCTATCTCTTTGGCTCCTGGCATCGGATGCTCAATTTTCCCACCTCAGGCTCTTGAGCTCTAGACTCACAGATGTGCCCCTCTGTGCCTGGATCAGCTTCATGTTTGAAAGATGATTTTGCTCCACAGAAGGATCTTAGCAGTTCTCCCCTGGGCTTTGAACACACCATCTCACTGCCCGCTCCCTGGGTTGTTTTTGAAGTGAACTCAACACTGTTGATTATATTGTCTATTTCTTTGTCTAGACGAGTCAGCTATCCTTTTCATTATCTCTTTGTCTCCACCATTTTGCATATGCAAGCTCTCTTAGCTTTTATTTTGGTTGGAGTCTACATTTTTTTTTTTTTTATACAGTGTCTCAATGATCAGCCATAGTTGCTCTGGAACTTACTACACATAGACCAGGTGTCCTTGAACTCACAGAGATCCACTTGCCTCTTCCTCTCCAGTGCTTGAATCAAAGATGTGCACCAACATGCCTGGTTGGAGTCTTAGTGTTTTTATTTATTTATTTATTTATTTATTTTTTAATGTGTATAGATTAATGCTTTCATTAAACTTGGAAAGGTTTAACTATTACTTCTTCAAATAACTTTTTTGTTTTATAAACTTTCTATTATTTTTATTATATTGCTATGGCCTGATTATAAAGACACAAAATTAATTTTCTAATTAGAAATGGCAAGTAAATAATATGAAGAATAATCATATGAAAGTTGGAATACACGAAGATTTCAAATTTCTGTATTCTTGTGTTGTTAATATTATATATGTGTGTGTGGGGGTTCTATTCCATGTCCAAGCATGATTCAATGATTCAATGCAGCATAAAGGAAGGCATTGCCGACTTTTCTCTTTGGAGCACATAGTGCTTACTGCTGTAGGGGTATGGGGATGGTGAGCAGCCAGTGGGCATCCCCTAGTATAGGATTTGCTTATGTAAGAAAAGAGCTTTAACTGTGCAGAGACATTAAGAATTCAGAATTTTGCCGGGCGGTGGTGGCGCACGCCTGTAATCCCAGCACTCGGGAGGCAGAGGCAGGTGGATCTCTGTGAGTTCGATGCCAGCCTGGTCTACAAAGCGAGTTCCAGGACAGGCTCCAAAGCTACAGAGAAACCCTGTATCAAAAAACCAAAAAAAAAAAAAAAAAAAAAGGAAAGGAATTCAGAGTTTGCTAACGCTGCCGTGATCTACTTTGTGTAAACAAGCTCTATCCGCTTTATGGGGCACGTTAAGAGAGACAGGAGTCCTGCAAACAGCGTCCGTGCTCCATGAGTTTTGTGAGTGGTTCATAAAAAGGCCGAAAGGGTTTGTAGGTTTTGGGAGTAGGGAGTCTAGAAATATGAGGAACTTGGGATTCTGAGGCAGCCCTCAAAGCAAGACTTTGGGAAGAACATACTTTCTGTTTAGAAGAACTCAAGCCACCTTTTACATCCTGAACTAAAAGGCAGACACAGGGAAAGTGCACCAAGCACTATATAAACGCTCTGTTAATGTCGCATCATCAAGTTAACAGACTTGCAAAACTCACTGGGTCATGCGAACATTGCATGAACCACAGCCACCCCCTCAAGATGCCCCGGGCGCTGCTCGACTCCTGGGATGCTTCATTAGAAGCAACTGAAACAGCGAACCCAAAGAGTATGAGTGGGGGAAAGCCCAGCGGGCAAGGGGAAAACTGAAGAACACGGCCACAGAGGAGGCGTGCTCGGGCCTGACGGAAGTCAAGAGAACAAAACCGAACCTGAGTTTGTCCCATCCTGAAGCATAGGAGGCCAGCCTTTTGTGGTCGGCCAGCACCAGTCAAGATGCTCCCATTTGGCAGAGGACTGGGGTACGACTGTGAAGTGCAGGCAGCCACCTCGTGCGGTAGGTCCTGGTTGTGTAAGAAAGCTAGCTGAGCAAGCCACAGTTAAGTAACACCCCTCCATGGCCTCTGCTTCAGCCCCCGCCTCGAGGTTCCTGCCTCGTCTGGCCCCGATGATGGATTGTAACCTGGACGCCAAATAAACCCCTTCCCCTCCGAATTGCTTTTCGCTGTGGTATTTTATCACAACAGTAGACCGGCATCTGGAGCAGAAGGATAGCCATGTGCTAAAGAGGATCGGAGGAACACACCAACAGCCTCTGCCATTCCGCTTGTTTCCCACAGACACCCGCTGTGCCGGCTTCCTAACACCTTGGCTATGCTTACAGATTGTAGAACTAAATCGGACCAGACTTATATCTTCTTATATGTAAACCTTATGCTTCTGCATTTCAGCCATCATCGATGGACTCTGCTGTTATCCTACGTGGGATTTTATAAATAGCCACGCCCCCACGAAGACATTTGTGCTGATTACATGACCAGATGCAGTTGCTGAACCTCCAGGAACCTCAGCCTCACCTGTCTTTCATCCAGGCTACAGCAGGGTGACAGCTTCTGGGCAGATACTAAACTAGTTTTTGTCAGGCCCCTACAATATGATTCTTGCTTGCTTCCAGGTCTAGTGTTCATGCCCCTAAGACTTTTCTTTCCAGCAAACTTGCAATCTAGTTACTCTATGTTGGCTGCACACGTCCAAAGTGGTAGCATGCTTCCAGGAAGCCTACGATCCTGGGTTCAAACCCCAGCATGTGCTTAGAGACTAGATGTACATGATGAAGGTGCTGACTCTGGTCTGGTCCTTCTTGGTGAATGGATTGTTTGTCCCAGAGAACAATGAGATGATGTTTTTGGTCTGAAGTCTTGATGTTAAACCCAGGCCTCTGTCATCAGGGGGAGAGAATCAAGGAGATAAAGTCTGGGAGAAGAGGAACTTTGAGGGGGGAATTCAGTGTCCAGTAGGCAGCAGCATATGAACTTTCCCTGCCCAGAGAGCATATGAGAAGCTGATTCGCCCATCCACCCCAAAGTTGCAGCTGAACCCAGCTGCGATATTCTAATTTCATGACTGCTGTGGTTTATTTTATTTTTAAAATGTATTTTAAATCAAAATGTAATCACATCACCTCTCCCTTCCCTTTCTTCCTTCCAACCCTTCCCATGTCCCCTTCCCACCCCTTCTCAAATTGATGGTCTCATTTCTTTGTTAACATTCTCTCTCTCTCTCTCTCTCTCTCTCTCTCTCTCTCTCTCTCTCTCTCTCACACACACACACACACACACACACACACACACAGAGTCAAGTCATCTCTGTGGTTTGTTTTAGTGGCTCACAAAGGGGATGATATGGCAATGGGAGCTAGCTGATTACAGAGGTATGCATTCATGACCCCTGACCTCCCTGTTTTGGTGGAACAGGAGGCAAAGCTCTTCAACTAATTTTTCTGCAAGTTGACCTACTTCTTCTCCTTCTGACCCCCCATGTACGTGTTTACAAATGTGCATAGTGTGTGCCACACTTCCTGAGCCGGTCTTTGCTTTCCTTCTGTTCTTCAGCTTGTGCGTAAACTGCATTGACCCGTTTTTAAGTTCACTGATTCTTATCTCCATCAGCTCACAGGGCTGAGCTGTTACTCTAGGACTTCCAATTAGCTGTTCTCTGTAGGATTTATGCATAGTCTCTGTCTCTTCATTGACAGTCTATGTTCATTCTATTACTTGTTAAATGCTCTCTTAGTTCTTGAAAAATAGATCTTTTTGAATTTGTGTGTGTGTGTGTGTGTGTGTGTGTGTGTGTGTGCAAATGTGTATGTATTCATTTGTGCACAAAGATAGTGGCCATAAGTTGAGGTCAGGTACCTTCCTCTGTCACCTCTCTACCTCATTTTTTGAGATGTGTCTCTGATGCAGCCCAGAGCTCACTGTTTCAGCTAGACTGGATGGCCTGAAAGCCCCAGGATCCTCCTGTCTCTACATCCCCAGCATGTGGATTAGGTCTGGGTTTTCATGTGAGTGGTAGGGACTGAACTCAGGTTCTCATGCTCGCATGGCTGGCTAGACCTTTACCAACTGAGTCGCCTCCTCAGCCCCCAATCGTATTTATAGTAGTTATTTGAAGTGTTTGCTGAGTCCAACATTTGGGACCTCCCAAAGGCAACGCAGGCTCACTTGCCTCTTCCATACCCCGGTGTGTGTTTTCCTATTTCCTTACACATTTCGTGTTTGTTTTGTGGAAAAACTGGACATTTTAGATAATAAGACAACTCTGAGTAAAGATCTGTGTTGTTTGATATGACACACATGCCCCTGTGTGTGTGTCCATTTGTGCAGTGGCTTAGCTGTGTGACCTCATTGGCATTTGTATCCTGTGAAATGTGAGGGCTCGGGTTTTACTCCTCACAAGGCATGGTCTTGGGTACCTCTTCCCTCTCTCCCCTAGGCTGAAAATGGTTTTAGCTGGGTTCTCTCTGACCGTTTCCCTGATGTCCTGGTTATTTTTCTATTGCTGTGATAAGACACGGTGACCAAGAAAACTCTTAGAAGGAAGAGTTTATTCAGGGCCCACAGTTTCAGGGGGTGAGTCTATGACCTTCATGTCAGGGAGCATGGCAGGCAGGCAGGCAGGCATGGTGCTGGAGCAGTAGCTGAGACTTTATATGAGGGTATCACAGCACACCTTGGTTTTACTTTATTTTTTATTTTTATTTTTGGTTTTTCGAGATAGGGTTTCTCTGTGTACCTTTTGGAGCCTGCTGAAATATATGAAATAGGATTTCAGCTGATTATGACAAGCTAATACTTGGAAGAAGCCAAGGGCCTTCCAGAGGTCAAGCTGAGGTTCAAGGAGTCTTGGTGACATAGGTTTTTGATTATGAGCCATTTCCTACTATGAATTTCTCACGTGCTGTTGTAGCTTTTCCATCATTTACTGGGCACCATTTCCCCTCTACTAATGGAATATTTAGATAACTTTCTGTGTAGTAATGCAGCCAGGACCCCTAATTTCAGGCCTTTGTATACTTATTGTCATTAGCAGCATCCAGCCATGACCATCCCTGATGGACAAAAATATCTTATCAGAGATACCTCTGTACGCTCTCAGAACAGACTTAAGCATCCAGACTATCTGTTTGAGAAGGCCTGGTGGACGTGCTTGACTTTCTCCTTTCCAAAGTCTTATCTCTAGTTTTAGATCTACCTTTAACTGTTAATTCAGAACTAAAGGTTTTCTACTTATAGGTACATCAAGCTGATTCGGACTGCCCAGTCACCAAGTACACTCCCCCACCCTGCTGGAAAGCAGTAGCCAAGATAGCTTGAACAGGTAAGGGGCCAAAGGAAAATAAGGCAGTTTTATTTTCGCTCGTCACAGATACACTCTTAACACTTTAAGCACTTCTAAGAACATAGTTGAGCACATAAAATCCCCCTTGCTCAGATAGTAACCACATTTAGTCCTCAGTTGTTTCTATTCCTTATTAGCCACTTCTCTTTTGGGTTGCAGATGATGGCTGGCATTTTTGTGTGGACCTAATTGCCTCTCCTTTTGACCCTGAGGGAATTCAGGCCTGGTAACCTTGCTTTAATCAGAGCATTGCTATTGCACAGGCATAAAACTGTAAACCTCAAGAGACTTGGGAGGACGAGACGGAGAACAGAAAAGAGAATGGAAGAACTAGATGGGTAAGAACTTGAGCGGAACGAACTAGATGGGAAAGAACTAGATTGAAGGGTTAGAAGGGAGTACTAGAGGAATGAGATGGGAGATGAGGAAGAGCCAGATGGGGAAGAACAAGATGAGAAAGAACAAGGTGAGAGAGAAAGGAGATGGGAGAGGAGCTGAGATGGGAAAGAACTAGATGGATGAGAACCTAGAAGGGGCAGAACTAAGATGAGAGAGTTAAGACAGAACTTAGAGGGGACAGCAGTTGAATGTAGAAAGAAATCAGGCAAGAAAGGAGCTAGGCACGAGAGCAGAACTGAAGCTGTGTAGACAGAATTTTATCCCAGAGGAATAAAGTCGATGGACAAAGAGCTCAGTGTACTTAGATTCTTTCATGAAAACAATTCTCGCCATTCATAGCTTCTCTTCTGGGCCCCTGGGAAGAAGATTGTTAAGCCTGGTCCTTAATAACATTCAAAAGGAGCCTATTCTGGAACTTGCTCTGTAGACCAGGCTGGCCTCGAACTCACAGAGTTCCACCTGCTTCTGCCTCCTGAGTGCTGGGATTAAAGACATGTACCACCACTGCCTGGCAACCTTGGCTTTATAATATCACTTAAATCGTGGCCTTCCTCCCTCCATCTCTGCCTCCCCCACTTCTTTCTTTCCTTCCTTCCTTTCTTCCTTCCTTCCTTCCTTCCTTCCTTCCTTCCTTCCTTCCTTCCTTCCATCTGTCTTTTCTTTCCTGAACAACCTTGTATCCTAGGCTGGCCTAAAACTTGCTGTATAACGAAGGATGATCTTGAATTTCTAATCTTCTGCCTCCACTTCCAAGTGTTGAGACCACAGGCAGGTGCCACAGTGTCTGACTATGTGGCGATATTGAACCCAGGACTTTGTGCATGTCGGCAAGCATTCTATCAACCGAGCTCCATCCGCAGTCTACACTGTGATTTGGACCTTACTTCGTGACTACACCACCCACTTTATAGATATTCATACCAACTTCTTTAATATTTACAACATGGAGCACCCTGGGCTGCTACCACCTCCGAGGGAGCCTACTCCAATATCTCTTTGGAATGCTTGATTCGTTTTCCAAATAAAGTTCTGCTTACACTGTCTTGACTGGATTCTTTACTTTCATGAGGTCATAAGAGTCCCCCCTCCCCTCCAACACAGAACCCCTGCCATTTAGCAAGCTGGTTTGTGGACAACTGGGTTCATTATTCTCAGCCATCCGCACTTGAACCCTGATTTTTGCCCCGTGAAAGGGTGAGTTAAGGGATTATTATTGAGATCTCACCCACACTTGCCTGCATTAGATTTGTAACACTGAGGTTGGGTTGGCAGGATCTGCAATGTTGGCAGCCTGTCTTCTGTCCCGGGGAATAACTGACTCCATCTTGGAGTACAGAAGGTGAAAGGCATCTCTTTTCAGGGGAACTGCCTTGAGTACAGTTTCCACCCTTCAGTTCTGCAGAGGGAATGATTAGGGAGAGGCTGGTGCTCAGGGATGCAAGTCTTCCGGTTCTCCTGGACTATAGAAGAGTCCTGAATAAATGCTTCTCCATGTGTTTTATGCCTTTGGGACAATTTCCAGGGAGTTAGAAAACTAACTAACTAACTAACTAACTAACTAACTAACTAACTAACCAACCAACCAACCAACCAACCAACCAACTAACCAACCAACCAACCAACCAACCAACCAACCAACTCATTTGATGTATATGGCTGCGTGTGTATGTGTATACCATGTGGGTGCTGGGGCCTTCAGAGACCAGAAGAAGGCTTCAGATCCCTTGGAACTGGACTGATAGTTGGTTGTGAGCAACCTTGCAGGAGCTGGAAACTGAACTGTAACCCTCGGAAAGAACAGCCAGTGCTCTTAACCACTGACCCATTTCTCCAGCCTCAGTTTCCAGAGGTTTTCAAACAATTGTTTTAATAGAAATAACTTTTGCCAGATGTTGGCACTTTGCTGAGGGGAGGGTCTGCAGAGGTCCGCATGCCACTGCCAGGGATGTTTGTCCTTTATTCAAAAGGTACTTTCGCTGGGCACAGAAGTCCAAATGTCCATTTATTTTGTTAGTACTTAAAAGACATTGCTTAGCTCCCCTCTCCGCTTTATTCCTTCATTTTGTCTTTTCCTCCTCTCCTCCTTCCCCCTCTTTCCCTTCCTCTCTCCCTCCTGCCCCCCTCCTTCCCTCCCTCCATCCCTCCCTTCTTCCTCTCTCCCTCCTTCCTCCCCTCTTTCCCTTCCTTTCTCCCCTCTCCCTCCCTCCCTCCCTCCCTCCCTCCCTCTCTTCCTTGTGTTGCATGTCATTTTCCTCTGGCTAATTTTAAGATTTCCCAGCTATGGATATTTTGCTTAGAGCACTCTTGTGTGTTTCCTTTATGTTTCTCTAGCATTTGTTGAGTTTCTTGGATCTGTGAGCTTATTGTTGTCATTAAATTTAGAAGAAAGCAAACATTATTTTTCTGTTTTCCCCCTTGTCTTCCCTCCCATGGTCCTCTTGACCGAGGACCCCACTGGCATGTCTTTTAGGTTGCTTGAGGTTGTTGCCAGCTCTGTTTACTTTTTGAATTTTGTTTTGTTTAATTTTTCCATCACTGGGCCTGCACATTCTCTTCATTTTACTTCAGGGTCTAACTTATTGTTAATCTTGTCCAGTGTATCCTTTACTTTAGACATTACAGTGTTTAAAATATTTATTTATTTTTTAAATTATATACATATGTATGTATGTTTATTTTTCCCTGCATGAATGCCTGGGCACCTTGTGTGTGCAGTTCTTGAGGAGGCCAGTAGAGGGTGCTGGATCATTTGGAACTGGAGTTGCAGACATGTAGGACCAAATCCAGTCTTCTGCAAGAGCAGCAAGTGCTTTTAACTGCTGAGCTATTTCTCCAGCCCCTAGACAATGAGTAATTTTTTTTTAATTCCTAGAGGTTTGCCATGGGTCTTTTTGCTTTAATGTGTTAAATCTTCTAGTTTTAAAAAATTACAGTATATATCTCTATATCTATATATATGGCTCAAAGAGAATGAAGGTATTATTGAAACACCAGATGGACAGTCTAAAACAACATTTGAAAACAAGCTTTTGATGTGTACTATCAGCAAGCAATGGGAATGAAGAAAAGCAAAATAGGGAGGGTTCCACAGAACAGCCTGTCAGTTATCTTAGTTAGGTTTTGTGAAATACTGCACAGCGTATATACACAACTAAAAATGTGATATCATCTGTAATGAACGTTTTCAAAAAATAAAATGTAGGGCTGGGGATGTGGCTCAGTTGGTGCGTGCTAGCCCAGCACAAAGCTCTGGTTAGAGCATTGTATAAACCAAACATGGTGGCCCCAAATGGTCATCCCAGCACTCAGCGGGTAGCAAGTTAATAGGCTACCCTTGCTGAGAGCAATTCTGAGGCTAGCCTGGAATACATGAGATCCCATATCAGAAAAATAAAAAATGAAAAACCAAAACTGCACATGCCTTTAATCCCAGCATTTGGGAGGCCGAAACAGTCAGCTCTCTAGGATTTGAGGCTATCCTGGTCTACATACTGAGTTCTAGGCTAGCCAGGGCTACATGGTGAAAGCTTGCCTCAAAACAACCCCCTCAAACAACCACACAAGACCCGAATACCTATAATATACAAATATCTTCCCATTCACACACTGACTGAAATGCGTATACCATTCTTTCATAAAATCCCAAAGTATCTAAAATGATCCCAACTGTACAAATAGATAAAATATATTGTTAAGAGATTTCATTACCTGAAGGTACAAAACTGACAATAGGTATAGGTTTTGGGGTCCCTTTGTTCCCATCCCACACTTTTGGCTAATTTCTAGTGATGTGTTATCTGCCCTTCTTACATCTTCCTTTCATATGAAGAGCATCACAATCCTGTCACTCAAGGGAAGCCTCCGCCTCCCTTACCTGTCCCCTACCTCTTGACATCAAGAATGAACAAGACATCTTGATGAATCTCTTTGCAACTGATCTTTTCTTCATTAGAGTTCCCCCTTAAAACTTCATTTTTTTTTTTTATAAGTCTGGCCTATGAGACTTTACTGCTCTGTCACAACTTTCTCTTCTTCAGTCAGCAGAGCTGGTTCCAGGTCTGCTTGCTTTTGTAGTTCTCGAATCATGGCCATTGTCTTGCTCAAAGTAGTACATATGCGGTTCTTGCTTTGTTTCTGCTCGTCAGAAACTGGTGTAAAGAGTGCAAGCCGAGTTGACATTTCGCATTTTCATTTTTATTTTCTGTGTGTGTGTGTGTGTGTGTGTGTGTGTGTGTGTGTGTGTGTGTGTGTGTTTAATGCTCATGAGTGCAGATTTCCCCTGGAGCTGGAGTAACAGGTGGCTGTGAGCTGGTGCTGTGAATGGAACTCAGGTCTGTGTCTTAGTCTCTGAGCTGTCTCTCCTGCCCTTCTTTTGGCTTTTTTGAACATAGTGATAGCTGTCTATGTATTTCTTGTGCTCATTTATTACTTTTCTGTGTCATTTCTGGTCAGTTTTGATCAATAGACTTCACTCTCCCTTCTTGGTTTGATTGGCATTTTTTGACTAAGCAAGGCACTGTGAATCTTATCTTGTGGGTGCTGGGTAGTTTTGAATCCATATAAGTATCTTTGAGAGTACTGTTGGACGTACTTATCTTTGTAGAGATGGACTCTTCTAGATCCCTGTTTTTAAGGTGTGGTATACTGGGGAGACCAGTACTTAGCCTAGGGATGAAATTCTCATCTTTGGAAGTTACACTCTCCAGAGCACTTTAGGTGGCTCAGTGATTAAAAGCATATGCTCCTTTTGTAGAGGACTTGGGTTTGGTTCCCAGTACCCACATCAGGTGGCTTACAAAATACCTGTTTTTCCAGCTCCATGGAAATCTGAAGCCTCGGACTCCTGTGAGCACAAGTACTCATATGCAAATGGCCACACAACACACATAATTAAAAATAATAAGAGTAATCTTACAAAAGAGAGCATGCCACTCAGTGAACTGAGCATTTCAAGGTTCTCCAGCTTGGCTGATGGTCATAGGCTAATCCCAGCGGTGGTGATGAGAGTGAGTGCCGTTCCTGTTTTCTCTGACTCCTTTAGGTGGTTCTGATCCCGACCACAGCACATTTCTTCGAACATGTACTGATCATTCAACTGAGCACTCAGGGAGGACCCTCTGTAGATCTCCAGGGTTTGTATGGGGTTTGTTCCCCCCTCCCCACCATTTATGTTTTGTTCGGTTTGGGGCATGCATGTGAAGGTCAGAGGACCTTGTACAGGAGTTAGCTCTCTTCCTCCACCGTGTGGCTTCTGGGAATAATGCTCAGGCCATCAGGGTCGTACCTGGCTGCAAGCGCCTCTGCCTGCTGAGCCTTCTTCTTCTCCTTCTCCTCCTTCTCCTTCTCCTCCTCCTCCTCCTCCTCCTTCTCCTTGCCAGTCCAAGAGTCACCATTTATTAAAATATTATTGGACATAGATTCTAAGTACATGATTTAAGAGAAAAAGATACCCAGGGGAAAAATGAGAACATTCAAGTCTGGGTATGGGCTTCTCAAGGGAGACTCATAATTGTTTTAGAGATTGTCGCCTTTAGCATCTTAGTGGCTCTGAAGTTACATCCCAAAGGCCATTAAAAAAGTTTCCTCCCTCCGGGCGTGGTGGCACACACCTTTAGTTCCAGCACTCGGTAGGCAGAGGCAGGCAGATAACTGTGAGTTCGAGGCCAGCCTGGTCTACAGAGTGAGTTCCAGCACAGCCAGGGCTGTTACACAGAGAAGCCCTGTCTTGAAATATCCAAGCAAAAACAAAACAAAGCAAACATTTCCTACCCTTTCCCCTTCTCTCTCATTAAATGTTTTAATTACGTTTTATTTATTGTGTGTGCGCATGCTCAGGAGTGTGCCACAGCCTCCCTGGCAGATCAGAGGATAACTTTCCGGAGTCGGTTCTCTCTTTCTACCACATGGTCCCAGTTTTTGACTCAGGTCTTCAGATCCTTTACCCACCGAGCCTCCTCTCACTCCTTTTTTTTTTTTTTTTTTTTTGAGATTATACGGTGGCCTTAAAGTGCCTTGAGAAGGATTAAAATCCAACAAGGTAAGAATGAGGAGCTGGTGAGATATGCAAAGGGTCTAGGGCAGGGGTTCTCAATCTTCCTAATGCTGTGACCCTTTAATACCATTCCTAATGTTGTGGTGACCCCCCCAACTATAACATTATTTTGTTACTACTTCATAATCGTAATTTTGCTGCTGTTATAATTCATAATGTAAATATCTATGTTTTCTGATGGTCTTAGGTGACCCTGTGAAAGGGTCATTTGCCCCTCAAAAGGTTCACAACTCATGGGTTGAGAACTGCTGGTCTAGGTATCTCCTTTTACTGAGGAGTTTCTGGTGTGTTTAGTAGACTTCTAGAACATTGTAGGTTCAGAGCTGGGGAAGGAGAAAATCCTTAAGCAAATGTTAATTATGTTGAATTCTTGACTCAGCTGGTGAGTGATTTCAGCTTGCAGCCCCCCCCCCCCCACCGTGATGTTTTACAATCTTGCATCTAAGCAGTTAACATTCAATATGCTGGATTCACAGATGAGGAGCTTCCCTTAAGCATTCAGGGAATTAGCATAGGGAGGACATCAAGGTCAAGGTCAGCAAGCAAAGCAACAGTTACCCAAAACGGGGACCAGGGACCTACAGGTCCCCCTCACTTTTATTAAAAAATGAGCTTCTGACTTAGGTTGCATGGGATGTCAGCAGGTCACCTTACCCATCATGGAGACAGCTGTCCAGGCCACACAGGTGTTCTGTCTTAGGTTGGTGAGTGCCCCCTCAGTCATTACCCATCTCTGAATACTTATTATCATACAGGCTCAATGGATGCTTTCTTATGCTGCCACTAGGGTATAGATTAGAACAGTCTTTGTGAAAGGCACTTGGACACCTGTCAACTAAAATTGGGATTGTGTGTACTTTTGACTTATCAATTTCACTTGAAGAAATTAATCTCACTGTTGCATATCTGTATTTATAATAACATTTATGTTGGCATAAATTTGAGAGCTGTCTAATGTTTAGGGAAAGAACACAAATTGGATACAATGCCACAGGGAGATGGTCTTCTGTGCGTCAGGTAAGGAGCAGGTGTGTTTTGTGGCCCTGGGACACCCTCTCAGGAGCCAGGAGGACACGCAGAAAGGAGACACTGACATTACATAATGTGCATTTTAATAGTCTTTGAATATTGAGTCACATATATGTGTTACCTATTCCAGTATGGTTAATATTTGAAACATGTATCAGAACACTGTTGAATTCCTCTGTAGTATGCTTTCCCCACTTCTGTACCCAAATTGTATTCAGGCCCTATTGAGTTTAGCATCTAGAGAGTAGTTCTCAACCTGTCGGTCGCTAGGGTTTCGAATGGCCCTTTCACAAGGGTCACATATCAGATATCCTTCATATTAGATATTTACATTACAATTCGTAACAGTAGAAAAATTACAGTTATGAAGTAGCAATGAAATAACTTTATGGTTGGGGTCACCACAGTATGAGGAACTGTATTAAAGGGGTGCAGCATTAGGACGGGTGAGAACTGGGCCTCAGAGTGTCCTCAACTGTGTTCCTTTCTTCTCTCTACCCTCTTTTTGTTTTTGTCTCTTACTCTCTAAGGCACAGATGGAGGACTTTCTTAGCTGAAAGGGCTCTGGCCCCTTCTGGCTGGAATGTGCTTCCAGGAGTCTCAGGTATGGGTGACGGGGGCATAAATCTGAGTCAGGAGCTCAGGAGCAAGACTGAGGTCTCGAGACCCAGGTGAGCGTCAGAAGGGACATTTTGTGGCTGGATTCTCGAGCATATGGGTGGCTTTTGAAAGTGGGTGGGCTTTTGTCTAGGATGGAGCATGGGAACCTGCTAGTTCTGGCTGGAGTGTGATTGTGAGATGTATCTGCAATTATGTCTTCAGTTAGACACTGAGTCTCTGAAACCTGACAGAGCCACAAAACACCCCAATCTACAGTCAGCGATCCTCTCACACTGCCTGTGCTTTCTCCTGAGGCTAAAGTACCATCTAGAAAGCTCCTCCAGCGCCCGGCTACTCTAGCACCTGGCACTGCATAGGACTTGGCAGAGAGGAAAACTGCTTCAGGAATGTGTTCTCTTTCATTGTCTCCTGGGATGTTCCTGAGAGTTCCCATTTGGGAAGCACATCCATTGATGACACGGTTTCATTTGTAGAGGAGCCAGTTTGGAGGGAATCAGCCTCCACCCCAGACTAGAGCAAATAAGGAATAGGCCTGAGAAGACAGCAACCTCAGACAGCAGCTGCACTAGATTCCCATCCTGGATGCATGACAATGCCAGGAGATGCTGGGGACAATGAGCATCCAACAGCCGCAACCTCAAGAGAAAGGCAGACACTAAGAAAGGTTATTGAGATGAAAATGTGAGGGAGAGCTTCCAACTGAAGGGCTGGATACCTTCGCGGCCCTCCCAAAGCTTCTTTACCTCATTGTCTGCCTCTGCTGCTGATGTCTGAGGTCACCCAGCATCTTTTGGAGATACTGAACAGCCACTGGGTCCTGTGAGTATCTGCAAAGAGTGGATGTTTTTCTGGCTCCAGGATGGAGGTATCTTGGTTCGTTAGTCTTCCTTCACTCTGAATAACACCTCAGTTCAACAACTTAAAGAAGGAAAAGGTTTGCCTTGGCTCAGAATTTCAGAGGTTTTAGTCCATGGCTGGCTGTCCTCAGTGCGTTGGTCTTGCCGCTGCTCAGCATATCAGCTGGACTCGTGAGGTAGAAGGAGTCTGTTCACTTCATGGCATCTGGAGACGGAGGGGAGAGGGGGACAGAGAAAGGCCACAAGAGGAGAGAAAGAGAGCAGAGGTGATGAGGAAATAGGGGAAGGGAGGGGGTAGGAGGAAAGAGGGAGAAGGGATCAGGGCTCCAATAACTCCATCAAGGCATACCCTGATGACCCTACTTCCTTCCTCTAGGTTTGCTCCGCCCCGCCACTTCTTAAAGCTCCTCCCACCCCCAGTAGCACCACATTGGCCAGCAATATTTAACATATGGGAGATTTAAGATCCATACCGTGAGACAGGGGGTGAGAGGTGAGTGGTCAGCTACCCTAAGTCTTGTGGTATGGCCTACAGGATGTTTGCTTGACTGTTCTCCTTGTGAGTGAGGCTACTTGGGTTGTCCACACTTCCTGATCTACAATGAACCCTGTGATGACCATCCTCCAGAGACCTTTCATGGAGCTTGGAGAAGATGTCTCTTGGATTTATCCCTAGGAACAGGATTCCTGGATTGCTGGCATATGTATCCTTAATTTGATGGCTGCTGCCCCGCTGCTTTTGGAGAGGGAGCAGGAGGCTCCTTCTTTACATCTTAGTTGATACTTGGTATGACATACATACACCCTAGGTGAGAACACTGCTCCATTGTAAGTCCTCCTTGGGCTGACTCCTGATGTCCACCATTCCCCTTCTGTCCATTCTAGGCCTTGCTGGGGGTCTCCTTCCCTTGGTTCCTTCCGGTGTTGGGCAAGCCTATTTGGGCAGATGGAGATGGTCTCAGGAGATAGCTGAAACCAGGGCCCAGTGTGCTGAGATCATCTTCTCACTGGTGGGTGTTATGGGCTGTGCAATGTTCCTGAGTAACTCACATGTGAAAGCCTAAACCCCAGTTCCTCAGAATACAGTTCCACACAGAGAGGAGGTGATTAAGTTAAAATGATCCCGATCCCGTATGACTAATCTTCATAAGGGAGCATTTGTGGACTTGACTAGTGTCTTCATAACACATCTACAAGAGCTGATTAAAGCCAAAGACATTAGGTATAATTCATCCCAGTTCAACATGTGAGTATTATATCTCATAACCCTAAACATAAACAGCTCTAAAAAGGATGGTTCATAGACCAGAATAGGTTTAAGACATTCAAAGTGAATGAGATTAATAGAAGAAAAACATGAGCATTCTTTGTGTATCATATTTCACACCATGCTACATTAAAAAAGATGACTTTTTTTTAACATAAAAAGGTAAGTTAATGGGTGAACCATTGAACTGATTAGTTTTTTTTTTTTTTTTTTTGTGATCTCTGTATAATTACCTTGTGTTTTAGGAGTACCAGTAACATCCTTTGTATTGTGTTAAAGATCTTAATTTAGAGAGGGTTAGTTATCTTCAAGCTTTTCTCTTTTAACTCTTGGCTGCATGAAATTGCATCTCCTGACTTCTTATTCCGTAGCTTAGCAACAGCCTCTAAATTCATGGTTGGCTGGAGGTGGGTCCAGCTCTGTTTGTTCCCGCCTGAGATGGAGTTGAGCTGCACTGATGATTGCTGTGGAGGAGTGGTGTCTTTAAACCTGAACGAAGCTTTAGGAAGCCTTTCCCGCCTTCCTTCCTTAGGACCGGTATGTAAGTACCCACTAGGACCTGTTAAGCAAGAAAACCAGATAAAAATCTGTGAAAAGGAAGAGCTTTATTGACTCCAGAGGGAAGTAGACATTTCTCAATAAAAATGTCCAATGACTGGCTTGTAGCTAAGGGCCAGACTCAAAGGTGATCATTTCCATCCAACGTTGTCACTTGGGAAAGGAAACAATTCCCGCTAAGACATCAGGGTGCAGGTATTTCCATCAACATCCCTTGCACGCGATCCACAGGGGCCCTCAGCTCCCATGCTGAGTAAGTCTCCTGGGAGGGCAGTGGATGCCTAGGGAACTCACACAGGGGTTTGGATCATTAGACCCACCTCCCCAGCACACGTCATTCCTTCTGCAAACCCAGCAGCCAGCTCCTTCTAGGCCAGAGCCATGCTCTCCTTCTGGGTCTGGACCTGCGAGGGTCAGGGCTGGCAGTCACTGGCTATTATAGACTCTGTGAGAGTCTCAATTACTTCCTTGGAATCCCTGGAGAGCAGGTGTTGACATTTCTCTTTAACTCATGAGTGAGCAACAGGGCAGGAAAATGGCCGAGTCGGATGTTTCTGACAAAAACGCAGCCCTCTGGTCGCACTATGGGGCACTGCGACACCCCTTTCTGTCCCTCTGGCAACAATGAACGTTTTCTACAGAAGGTGACATGACTCAGGTTGGCAGCAACAAAGTACTCCCACGTGCAACCAGAACCATCACGTTGTCTTTCCCACGCTTTCCCTAAACTCTGGTCTGGACACCATAAGCTGGCACGCCTCCACAGAGAATGCCAGCCCTTCAAGCCTGAGTCACGGCAGTCGTGTGTCACTCTGCCTCCTCATCTCCTTGTGGAAAGCACAGTCCTAAACCCAGGCCTGCTCTCTGGACCTCCTTTGCTCATGCTCCGCCCGGGTGGTGCACATGCTTAGATTTCCCCAGACAGAGTTCGTGGAGTCCTGTATCTTCAAAATATTCCCAGAATCCAATTGTAGCGCATCACCTCCAGGGACACCTCTCTGGCCCAGGCTGCTTTCCCTGCTTCTGAGCCTTCACGGTTTGCCAGGCTGCCTTTCAGTGGCTGCCCAACTCACTCTGAACGAAGGTCCTGCTGGCTAGCCCCTGTATTCCATCTACGTGGGCTTGCCTCTGATGTTTGTTGACCAGAACAGGTTTGCTCCATCCTCAAGTCTTTGCTACTCCCTCTTGCTACAGAACAGATTCGGGTTACAGTTCAGATGGCATCTGCAGGCGGGGCCTTCCCCAGTGTCTCTCCCGTCACGACAGCCATCCCACTCTGAGACTCTGTCAGCTAATTCTATCCGTTTTCCTCCTTAGAGCACTTAACTGTACTGACTTTTTTTTTTAATTCATCTCCCATACATTACACCCCGACTTCAGTTCCCTTCCCTCCACTTCTCCCAGTCCCTTCCCCCCACCTTCCCTCTCCCCAATATCCACTGCTTCTCCATTTCCCTATAGGAAAGAGCAGTTCTCCCAAGGATATCAACGGAACGTGGGAATAACAAGTTACGGTAAGACTAGGCACAAACCTTCTTGTCAAGGCTGGATGAAGCAACCTAGTAGGAGGAAAAGGGTCCCAAGGGCAGGCAAAAGAGTCAGAGACAGCCCTACCCCCACTGGTAGGAGCCCCACAGGAACATCAAGCTAGACAACCATAATGTGTATGTGGTGACTGTTGGTTCAGTCCGTGTGAGCCCCTATGAGCCTTACTTAGCTGATTCTGTGGGCTGTGTTCTTGTGGTGTCCTTTACTTCTCTGGTTCCTACAATCCTTCCTTCCTCTTTTCTGTGGGATTCCCCTATCTCTGCCTAATGTTTGGTTGTGGATCTCTGCATCCGCCTCCATCAACTGCTGGATAACTCTCTGATGACAACTGGGCTAGCCACTGATCTATGAGTATAGCAGAGTATCATTAGTAATCATTTCATTGAGTGTTTGGTTCTATCCTAGGTCTCTGGGTTCTCCAGCCTCTGATTCCTGGACATCCAGACAGAGTCAGCAGTGGGCTCCCACTTGTGGCATGGGCCTCAAGTTGGATCAGTCATTGGTTGGCGGCTCCCACAAGTTCTGCACCACCATTACCGCACATCTTGCAGGCAGGACAGATTGTAGGTCAAAGGTTTTGTGGCTGGGTTGGTGTCCCAGTCCCACTGTTGGAAGCCTTACCTGGTTATGGATGGTTCAAGCTCTGTATCCCCTGTTACTAGGGGTCTTTGCTAGGGTCACTGTCATAGATTCCAGGGAGTTTCCACTGCACTAGGTTTCCACATTGCCCCCAATGCCCCCCAATTCCAGTTGTCTCTCCTAGAACTCTCTCTCTCTCTCTTGATCCCCCTGCTATCCCTCTTGTCCCCATCCCCACCTGCCCACAGTCCACCCTCAAAATCTATTCTATTTCCCCTTCCCAGGGAGATTCATGCCCAGCCCCCCACCCAGAGTCCTCCTTGTTACTTAGCCTCTCTGGATCTGTGGATTATAGCATGATTATACTTTACTTTATAGCTAATGTCCACTTATAAGTGAGTACATACCATGATTGTCTTTTTGGGTCTGGGTTACCTCACTCAGGACAATTTTTTTCTAGTTCCATCTATTTGCCTTGTCATTGTTTTTAATAGCTGAGTAATAGTCCATTGTGTAAATATATCACATTTAAAAAATCCATCCTTTAGTTGAGGGACATCTAGGCCTTTTCCAGTTTCTGGTTATTATGATGAATAAAGCTGCTAGGAGCATAGTTGGGCAAGGGTCTTTGTAGTAGGATAGAGTGTCCCTCAGATATATGCCTGAGAATGTTATAGCCGGGTCTTGAGGTAGATAGATTTCCAGTTTTCTGAGGAGCCACCATAATTGATTTCCAAAATTTGGTTGTACACATCTGCACTCCCATCAGCAGTGGAGGAATGTTCCCCTTGCTTCACATCCTTGCCGGTATGAGCTGTCATTTGTGTTTTTGATCTTAGCCCACAGATATAAGATGGAATCTCAGAGTCATTTTGATTTTCATTTCCCTGATGTCTAAGGATGCTGAACATTTCTTTGAGTGTTTCTCAACCATTTGATATTCCTCTGTTGAGAATTCTCTGTTTAGATCTGGACCCCATTTTTAATTGGACTATTAGTTTATTAATGTTTAATTTCTTGAATTCTTTATATATTTTGGATATTAGCTCTCTGTTAGATGTGGAGTTAGTGAAAATCTTTACCCACTCCACAGGCTGCCATTTTGTTCTATTGTTGGTGTCTTTTGCTTTACAGAAGCTTTTCAGTTTCATGAAGTCCCATGTATTAATTGTTGATCTTAGTGCCTGCACTATTGTTGTTCTGTTCAGGAAGTTATCTCCTGTGACAATGTGTTTAAAGCCATTCCCCACTTTCTATTCTATTAGGTTCAGTGAATCTGGTTTTGTGTTGAGGTCTTTGATCCACTTGGACTTGAGTTTTGTGCAGGGTGATAGATATGGATCTATTTGCATTTTTCTAAATGCTGACATCCAGTTATACCATCACCATTTGTTGAAGATGCTTCCCTTTTTTCCATTGTATATTTCTGGCTTCTTCATAAAAAATCAGATTTCCATAGGTGTATGTATTTATGTCTGGGTCTTTGTCTCGACTACTTCGATTAACTTGTCTGTTTTCATGCCAATAGTAAGCAGTTTTTATTACTATAGCTCTGTAGTAGAGCTTGAAATTAGGGATGATGATGCCTCTGGAAGTTCTTTTATTATACAGGATTGTTTTAGCTACCCTGAGTTTTTTGTTTTATCAGTAAGAAGTTGAGTATTGTCCTTTCAAGGTATGTAAAGAGTTGTGCTGGGATTTTAATGAGGAATGTGTTGAATCTGTAGATTATTTTTGGTAAGATGGCCATTTTTATTATATTGAGCTTACTGACCCATGAGCATAGGAGATCTTTCCATCTTTTGATATCTTCTTTAGTTTCCTTCTTCAAGGACTTGAAGTTCTTGTCATACAGGTCTTTCACTTGCTTGGTTAGAGTTACCCCCAGGTATTTTATGTTGTTTGTGGCTATTGTGAAGGGTGTTGTTTCCCTAATTTCTTTCTCAGCCCATTTGTAATTTGTATAGAAGAAGAAGACTACTGATTTTGAGTTAATCTCGTATCTAGCTAGCACTGCTGATATTCACCATAGCACAGCTTCATATACTGGCTGGGAACAAGTATCCAACGGGCCCTGAATATTGGGGTATTGCTTGATTTTCTTAGAAGAAAAAATGCCCAAATAGCTATAGTCTTGTAAGAATGGACTCTGCTCATCTTGCACCAGTAAGCCCATTTTGGATGACTCTGCTCTTGCTCCGACTTGAAGGGCTTTGAGATGGCAAGAGTGGCTCAGAGTCAGCCTGTGGGTTCTGAGCCTTGCTCTAAGGATGGTCCCTGTACAGTGCAGGCCAGAGCAGTGGCTGGGCGTTCCGGACTCTGAGGCTGGGAAGGACACTAGCATGCAGCTCCCCCCACCTCATTACAGCTCATTGTCTCTAGGAGCCAGGCAGATTAGCTGGGGCTAATTAGTTACTTTTGTTTTTGCTGTGACAGCGTCAAGAAGGATGGAATTGTTTTGCTCACAGCTTGAAGAGGAAGAAGTGGTGTTGTCATGAGAGCATGGTGGCTGGAGCTTGTGGTGGCTGGAGCGTGTGGGGGCTGGAGCGTGTGGGGGCTGGAGAGCGTGTGGTGGCTGACCTTATTGTCTGCCCTCATGAAGGGGAGGCAGATAAACATGTGTTCTGCTTGCTTTTTCATTTTTATTCATTCTAGGATCCAAGCCGAGGGAATGGCACTGCCCACTTTCAGGATGGCCTTCCTCTTCAACTAACCCTCTCTGGAAACACCCTCACAGACACAATGAGACATATGTCCTTAGATGACTCTAATTCCCATTAAGGCAACAATCAAGGTTCACCATCACCCAGGCCCTTTTCGAGACCAGGATGGGCATCCTTATCTCTGGTAGAAGATCAAGACCTGCTGGTCTTTGTCTACTGCCCAAGAAGGCCCTATGACAGGCTGGCCCGTTTTCTCTCTGGTAGGAGTTCACATCACGTTCAGACTTTGTACTGCTGAGACTGGAGTGCACATCGGACAGTTCTGAGATGGAAGGTAGGATGCTCATGTGTTCAAACAGCCCCGTGGCGAGGGAGCCTTAGGTCTCAACACTCTGCAGCTTCTGAGTCCCACTTCTCAGTCAGCCAAGTGATGGGAGGCCCTGCTGGTCAGAGATTGTAGTCCATCATGACCTGGCAACTCTCTCTAAGCTCAGCAACATGGAGGACCCCCCCCCTCCCCCCCCCCACACACCAGCTCTCTACCTGTCTTTCTTATCTGAAAGATGTCCCTAAGCCTGGATGCCTGATTTATCTCTAGTGTGACCCTTGGCATAGTTCCTGATAAAGCTCCCTCCTGCTGCCCATATGGTAATTAGACTTTGTGCTAGGAGCTTTAGATAGGGCTGTGCTTCCTTCCACAGATAATTGTGACTTCTACTAGGAACCTTATGACAGGAGTGTGCTGTTTAATGCAAATTAGGTGATGCCCCAGCCATTGTCCCCAGCCTTTACATCCCTCTTTCTTTCTGGAGTAAAGGGAGCTGTATAACTACACTTACACTGTCTCCCGGAGAGCTCTCTGACCCGCTCCCTCCCCTCGAGTGGCCCAGCAGCTGAGGATCCCAGAGGAGGAAGGGCCACAGCCAAGTGTGGTGGAGCTCTGTGCCACAGGAGTTTAGAGGAGAGTTCTGCCTCCCCAGAGCTGAGCCTGGCTCCCTCTGGACCCACTGAAGGGCTCTGCCTGCCCTTCCCTATGGCTCCGGCAGCTTTCAGGGTTGTCTGCTAGAACAGGATTCCTTTCTTCTAGAGCACAGTTTCCTGTTCCTCTGATTTGGTCGAGAGAAACCCAAATGACCTTTCAAAGTTGAACTGAGCACTTCAAGTCTTTGTTTTACTTTATTAACTTTTTTCATATATTTTACATACTCTCCTCCCATTTTCCCCACTTCCCATCTACCCTCCTCCCCATCCACTCACTCCTTCTCCCTCTCCATTCAGAAAGGGGTAGTCCTCCTACGGGCTTGAACATAGATAGCATGGCACATCAAGCTGAGGTAGGACCCAGCTCCTCCCCTGCAAACAAGCTAGGCATGGGGGACAGGTCCCTAAAGCCAGCTAAGCACCAGGGACAGGTCCTGATCTCACTGCCAGGAGCCTTATAAACAGACCAAGTTACACAACTGTCACACACATGTAGAGGGCCTACCTGGGTCCCATGCAGGCTCCCTAACTGCTGGTCCAGAGTCCACATGCTCCTGAGAGCTCAGGTCAGCTGTCTTTATAGGTTTTCCCATTCACGGACTTTGATCCCTCTGGCTCATACAATCCCTCCTCCCTTTCTTCGGGAGGACTCTAGAGCTTGGCCCCCCCCCCCCCCCAGCACTCCAAGTTTTATGAGCCTCTGAGATACACTGTGTCCTGGGGTGGGGGTGGGGCTGCTTCTTTCCTGCTTGTCCCCCTTGCCTGCTAAGCTGTGTATTAAGATCAATCCACATGAATTTATTAAATGGGTAACAGAATTTATTAAGATATAAATTGGGGAAATACACTCACAATTATAGAACCGAGTAGACAGCAGAAGTCATCCTCTGAACTGACTGGGAGCAAATCCACCTCACAGGTAGGAGCAGGGAGAGAAGGAACCTGTGACCCTTCTTCAGCTCCTTAAAAGAAGTCACGTACAAAGGCAGGAAGCACCTCCTCCTTTGGGCCGAATAGCCCAGGGTCATGGGCGGAGCAAATACCACTACACTTGTGGCTCTTGAGAAGCCTCATCAGTGGTCAGGTTGGACCCTGCCTGCTGTTCAGTGTTCCCACTTGGCAGTCACATGCCCTGCCTGCCAATGTCCTGCTGTGGCAATCTTCAAGGCTTGCCAGCAGCAGATGCAACAGAGAGCAGTGGATGGGTAATAGGTAGGTAACTGGCGCTGGTGGTGCCGCTGGTTACCACATGGAAAGGTCATGGTCATGACAGAACTCAGTGCTAGTTTTAGTGCTAGTTTTAGAGCTTTATTAGGAGGGGGGGAAGGAGGAGGGAAGCAGGGAGCAGAGCAGAGAGAGAGAGAGAGCAGGGAACACACAGAGAGAGAACAGAAAGAGAGGGTGAGGGTCTGTGTCCTGCTTTTTAAGGCAGGTACGTAGTCGCTAGTGCCTGCTGATGACAGAAGACACAAGACCCCAGCTGCTCATGTACAAGATCCTAACATTCTGGACTTTTTGCTTATTATAAAAAGTGAGTGAACAGGAACAGGGACGCTGTTTCTCCTGGAAAACTGCTTCCAGCCAACTTGGTGGGCGCCAGTTGGCTCTTGGGGGAATAGTGAGGGGAGCTTCTGAAGTCCTGGGATGATGGGCTGTCTGTCATCCATTTCCCTGGAGTTGTCCATCCTTTATGGCTGGGACTCTGCCACTTTTGTGTCTGATAGGATGCTGGTGAGACAGAAAAAGCCTGAAGTAGATCCGACCTGTCCAGATGGATTTAAGCTGGTTTCTGGAGCTTGGGAAAAATTTTGAATGTGTTAAGAAGCAGCTATGAGAAAATTAGTTACCATTATAGTGTTTAGTACTCTGCTTATATTGGTTAGTGTTAATGAGAGAGACAGAGAGATTGGAGCATGTTTTTAAGCTTTATCAGAGACCGATCATTTAAGGCACCTGTTTCCATTACTAGTTTATCAACCAGGAGACAGGTGATGAATTGTTGAGAGCATTTAACAGTAATAGATGGCTATACTAAAGTCTGTTTTTGTAGAGCCCAGACATTTTTGGGTCCGGAGGTGTAGATACCTTTTAGTTGTTACAGTTTCTTACTTAATGATCTCTGGACTCTGGTTCTGGTGATCCTGTAACCGTTAGCTGAGCAGTTAATTGGAGGAGGGAACTTGGAAGAGAAAAGCTTGTGTGTGGTGCATGAGAACTTATTTCTTTGGAATTAGGGACAAGGCAGAGGTCAGCGCCCTGTCCGTGTCATGAGGAGGAGAAGCACTGCTGACAGATCTGGAGTGAGGCACGTGGAGGGAGCAATGACATGAAAGCTCCTACCTTAGCTGGAAAATCTTTTCCCATTAAGTAACACTGAAAGTGCAATTAAGTCTGGGGATGAGGGTAAGGCTGTCCTCCCTACCCTGACAATAGGGAAACGAGGAGAGGCGAGACTCCAAAATTCCCAGAACTTGGTTAGTGGCTCTGGTGTCCAAAAGGAAAGAAATGGATTGCTTCCATGCTGCGTTCTGGGTTGCCTGCAAATAAGCCTGTGGCCAAGCCTAGGTCTGCTGGAGGTCTTTGCTTGATGTTCCCATGCCATTGGTGCCTGGGTGCAGTCAGCTGACTGGTTGTCTTTCTAGGTGGCACTTTCAACAAGGCTTAATTGATGGCCTGGCAGGGCATGCACTAGCCTGCATGGCCTTTTTGCCCCCTGCACTTAAAATAGGGACCCAATCGCTTTCGGAGCCAGCATGTGCCAGCACTTGGCAATTCTGTTTTTGGGCTTTTTTTTTCTCTCCCCTGGTACACCTTAAATGTCACAGCCGAAACTTCCGCCTGTGGGGTCAGGAGCCTTGCTCTCCAGATGTTTAAGTTCTAGCCCTATGTCGGGGAGGTCTGGGAGACAAGAGGCAGATTTTACTCCATGTTTTGAATTTTTTTTTATGATGTCTGCTGGCTTGGGGACAGATTTAGGAACACCTGCCAGGAGGCAGGCTATAAACTGATCTCTGGCTTAAGAGCCATTTTGATTACTGTAAACTTATTTGCATGGATCCTAGCCTGCTTTCAGACCTGTCTGTGCTTCTCAGGGCAGCTTGAGAATGATTAGGAGCAGTTAAGGTGAGTTAAGGTTAATCAGAAATGGGAGGGAGAAGGGTTCAGAGCTTCGGTAGCTTTGGGGATAAGGTAACTCCTTTCCTTTGTTTGCTGGCAGAAGTTGGATAATTCCTATGAAGACGTTAGGTGGCTAAATTTACTGGTATCCACCCCATGTCCCATGGCTGCAGTGCTGAGAGAGAAAAATAAAAAATTAAAATAACAAACGGAATCCCAGGCTCCTATCTCAAGTGTCCTGGAGGATTGGCAGTCTGTGAATCAGCATGTGTGGTGGGGGGAGATGCAGTGGTGGTCGCGAGTATGGTCCCGACCGTGGTACTGCAGCAGCGGTCGCAGGTCCTCGGTTAGGTTTCCGACAACATTCAGCCTCAGATGCTTTGTGTGCGGAATTTCCTATCTGAGTCACAGCACCAAATGATAGGTAGGTAACCAGTGCTGGTGGTGGCGCTGGTTACCACGTGGAAAGGTCACGGTCACGACAAAACCCAGTGCTAGTTTAGAGCTTTATTAGGAGGGGAGCCAGGCCTGGTGGGGGAGGGAAGCAGGGAGCAGAGCAGAGAGCAGGGGAACAAAGAGAGAACAGAAAGAGAGGGGGGGGGGGGGTCTGTGTCCTGCTTTTAAGGAGGGTACATAGTTGCCAGTGCCCGCTGATGACCTAAGACGCAAGACCTCGAGCTTCGCATGTGACAATGGGTAGGTACATGGAGGAGTGGTCCCAGATGTTAGGGGTATGTCTTTCCTTCCCCAGGACAGTGAGGGATGGAGAGTCCGTGTGGGACTGTAACAGGTGGATGGTGGGGGTAAGAAAGGCAGCAGAGGAGGAAGCAGAGCCTCCAGACAAAAGGTACATGGAATCTGAGCTGGGAAAGGCCAGCGGCAAAGGAGGCCTTGGAGGTGGTGCCTGAGCAGTGGTCCGTGAGTAGGGACAGGAGTGGCTGTGGATGCTGTCCTTCAGGCTGAGCATCATTGTATCTGTCTCTGGTGTAGAAATGAGCTGACCTTGATGTCTGTGTATTACGATCAGTCCACATGAGTCTATTAAAGGGGTAACAGAATTTATTAAGATATAAATTGGGGAAATACATTCATGATTACAGAATGGAGTAGACAGCAGAAGTCGTCCTCTGATCTAACTGCAAGCAAATTCACCTCGCAGGCAGGAGCAGGGAGAAGGGGCATGTGTCCCTTCTCCACCTCCTTATCAGAGGTCACGTACAAGGGCAGGAAGCACCGCCTCCTTTGGACCGAATAGCCCAGGGTCATGGGCAGAGCAAATAAATACTACTACATTTGCATTCTCCAAGTCTGTCTTGACACCAGTCCATGTGGGTATCTCCTTTTCTCTGCCTAGAGGCCTTTACATGCAGGGGCAGGCTGTGTGTGTGTGTGTGTGTGTGTGTGTGTGTGTGTGTGTGTGTGTGTGTGTGTTTATGCCAGTGTGTAGTGTGTGCTCATGTGAACAAGAGCGAGGATACTGCATGTGCATTGTATTGTGTGTGTGTGTGTGTGTGTGTGTGTGTGTGTGTGTGAGCATCTGAGGTATGCATATGTGAGTGTGGCCTCCTCAGGCTTGCCTCCTGCCCAAGAGCAGCAACCTCCCTGGAGATTACTTGTCCTTGCCTGCTCTGGGCTGTGTCCTCTCTCACCAGGCCCTGGCTCAGCCCTGCTGGCACACATTGTGCCCTTAAATCTCATTTCACACTTGAGGTGGAAAGCTGGGCATCCTACAGCTCCACCCAGTTGTTGCTCTCTCTCCGGTCCATGGCCCGCCCTGTGGGACACCTCCTTCTTCCCCTCTTCTCAGACACTCACTGGAAAGGCTCAGTGTTGCAAATCCTTGACTTTTTTTTCTCAATTAAAATGGTTTTAGAGTTGCATGAGGATCTTTATCTAAAAATCTGATCGATTAATCTAGTGTTTCTCACCTAGTCAGGTGGCCGAAACTGTCGCAGGCCTCACAGTCTTTTGCTTACATGCTGCCTTTGTGGGGTCCTTAGCAGCAGCCACTGTGTGGTCTCAGCCTCTTTTGCTTCCTTGGCAGGCCCGAAAGCCTGCTCCCATTGGGCTTTTCTAACTTCCGGTGTCTGATTCCTCTTGGCCATTATATCAGCCAAAGCCAGACCAGCGATGGCCCCTGGGATTTGATTGCATGTTCCGTTCTGTTCTTTGCTTTTTAATCTCTTCTGTTTCCTTTTGGTGTGCTTCTCCCCCCCCCCACCCCAGGGGGCAGTCCAGTTAATCTTGTAGGATCCCTTTTGGAAAGGAATGCAGACTTGCATTTTGCATTAAGAAACTGGAAAACTTCCCATGGGTCCTGGCATAATAACCCTATTGTCTGGGGTAGATCTTGTACCCATTGAAACCACACAGTCTGACCGTCATGTTGAGAACTGCCCCAGGAAGAAGAAAGTTGCTGAAGCCAACATTTGATTTTTTTTTTTTTTTTATTCTAGGTCTTGAGGTTTAAAGGCTTGTTTCTCAAAACTAGAAAAAAAAATGAAGTTAGAATTGCCTCAGCTCTATGCTGTCCTGGACCAGTGGAGGTGGGAAGCCTTAGGGGCTTTCTGGGGTGGTGGCTGTGGTGCAGATCGTGAGAGCTAGCCACATCAGTTAATGCAGCAAAGATGTGTATTGCATTATGCATGTAGATGATGCACACCAGGTTTGGATTCATTTCAAAGAGGTTTCTGAGAACTTATTTCAATTGCCAAGTTACTGACCCAGCCTAGGTGTCCATCAGCATGTAAACAGATAAAATGTGTCCTTGCTCAGCATTCTGAGTACTGGGACCACAGGTGTGAGCCACCACATCTGGCTTAAACTTAAAAAGTAGATCTTGGCATCTGTGACAATATGAATCAACCTGGTGGGTATTACGCTAAGTGAAATAAGCTGTACATAGAAAGAGACACACTGCATTATAGCAGTCATCTGTGGGAGCTAAATACACTGAGCTCATAGCAGCAGATCAGAACAGGCAGTGTCAAGTGCTGGAGAGGTGGGGTAAGCAGAGAGAGAGGTTTATCAGAGTTACAAGGGTTTAGTAACACAGTTCTAGAGATCTACGGCCAGAATATGGCTACAGTTAGTAATCAGTGTTATAAATAAAAAGCAAAATTTATAAGAAGTTCCAAAATTATATAGTATAGGGCATCCCATTCACTCTTTCCTCATAGATGATATTGTACAAATAACCATGGTATATTATCAAAACTAACATTAGTGGGGGCTGGGCCAGAGAGGTGGCTCAGCAGTTAAGAGCTATTTCTGCCTTTGCAAAAGACTTCAGTTTGGTTACCAGAACCCACATTGCATGGTACACAGTTCCAGGGCATCTGACACAATTTTCTGGCCTTCGAGGGTACTTCACAGACATGGCACACACACACACACACACACACACACACACACACACACACACAAATAAACCAAACAAAATCTTAAAACAACAACAAAAACTACATCTGCACAGTACATGTTTATTCACCTATTAAAGACTTTTTTAAAATTAATTTTCTAATTTTCTGTTATTCCAAATAAAGTTGTAGGGCACAGGGAACAGTTTAACATCCTGGGACTTTACTTCTCTCCGGACAGTGCACCTATCAGCCTGTTAGCAAGCTGTGCTCATGAAGCTGTGTGTGTACCTGTTGTCAACAATGGAAGTAAGGTGCTTTTCTCACGACCTCTTGATCAGACTGCAGTTCTATTTGAGCACATCATGGAATGCAATCTGGAAAACAGGTTATAGGCTGATCCAACCGCAACTGGATTTGGGTGTAATAAGGTAAAACTATGTCCCCAGGTAAACTTTTAGGGAGAATCCTCTATTGGCCATCTTATGCCTCTGTATGACTAAGCAGGTATATGATTAAAACCAGATGCTTCATGAGAAGGGGCATATGCTTAGTCTGTCAATCAAGATAGTGAACCACCCAAACTATGCCCCTTAACAACCAAACTTCTCCTTCTCTTCAACCCCATTAAAAAAAGCCACGAGCAATTATCAAGGCTCTTGAGTTCCTATATTTCTAATCTGTACTGTCACTTGGCTCTGAATGAAGTTTCCTCACTGCTTTGCAATCTGTGTGGGGTTTTATTTCATTCCTAAGCAAGAGGCCAAGCATCTAGAAACCAGACCCAGACCCCAATGTTGCTCTGAACATTTGTGTATGAGACAAATCAAAGAAATTGTGGCATGTATATGCAACGGAGTAGGACAGTTTCCACACCCACCAATCCCAAAAGGCCAGTGTCCTTGTGTTCTTTGTGTAGTTGTGGTAAGTGACCAACATTCTGATGAGTGCAGATTGACCACAAGGCTCCATTTTCCACCATACCATGAATTTTGTGAGAGAGAAAAAGAGGATGGATTTCTAAGTGTGAGGCAACTCAATATAAGAAACCAACATTTTCATAATGTGTTGATGACACCTGAATCTTTCAAATGACTTTGGAGTCTTTATAGTCCTTTAGACAGAGTGAGCAGACAAGCCGCAGGGTCCTTCACATGCACTGGTTGAGTCCCAGATGGAAATCAGATTCATCTGTAATTTTCATTGCCCTCTTTAAGATTCATGAACACCTACACATTCTCCACAGTGAATAGCTAGCACAAAACATTTCCCTTATTTCTGCATTAACTTAAGGATGATCAGTATTCAGTAAAAAGAAATTTACTCACCTTGTTGATGTTGCTAAGTGGCTTTTTTAATGATGTCAATGAAAAATTTATTTATTGGAGTGTTTTCTTTTTTTGTGGTTGCTCCAATTATTAGGTAATTGGACTCTCTCTCATTTCAGTAGGATTAATGGAGGGGAGGAGTGTCTGGTACTTATTTGGAAAGACAGGGTTTGAGGTTGCTTTTCACAGAGACACATTAACATCTCGAGAGAGGAGGGCACAGAATCAGTTCAGGAGGACCACACTGCCGTATTTCCATTTTCCTTTGTATCAATTGGCTATGCAAAATTACTTGCTTAGATTGAACAATGTCACTAAAAACTGAGCTATCCATGCTCTTACTTGAATCCTGAATTGGTTACTTTGCAGTCAAATGACACTGGACTCATCACTATTCTTACCTCGCCAGGACAAGGAGGAAAATAAGGAGGGTGAAATTCTAGGTGATCCTTGCATGGTGTGTGTCTTTTGTGGGAATAAACAAAGACTGCCCAAATGAGAACAGATGGACTGTTGGTAGACAGAATGGTTGCCCACCTGGAAACTTCCACCAGTTCAGGTGGGGGGTGAGAGAGTGGGGGGAGTGGAAAGGTTGGGGGTGAGGGGGGCCAGCAGTCCCTGGGAGTAAAAGAGGCTAGGGAGCTTTGATGGAGGCTGTGGCCTGGAGTGTCTTTCATGTGATTGGCTAAGGGAAAGTATTTGGCTTTCTCTGATTGGTTCCAGGATGGAATTGAAGATGAACTGCAGGAAGTCAACAGTTACTCATCAAGTTCTGGCCATTTAGGATTAATTGTTTTGGAAGTTGTTCAGCTTTCTGGATTGTAACTAGGGATAGATGACCCTGCTTCCCATGGGTCTGTCAGTCAGCAGGCAGGCTTTCTGGGCTGCTGATGGAGAGGTGAGTGTTTGTTGTCTTGGGTAATAGCCTGAAGGTGTGGGTCAGAGTCTTGGTTGTTTAAGTTGTCTGACAGTTTGCATATGTGATCTCTCATCCATTGAGGTTACTGTGTGTCCTGCTCCAGAGAAGACAGGAGGAAATGGGGGCTTTTAGAGCTGTGTCCCAACCATACAGGAACTACCTGAACAGGCTGTCACTGAGACTTGGTGCTTGGTTGGTGGTGTTTGGTGGAAATGAGGCAGGATAGAAAGACAGAAAAAATTGAGGAGAAGAAAAGATTGGGAAAGAATGAAACCCTGCACTGTGATGTCTGTGGCATCCCTTTTGAAGCCTCTTGCCAGTGAAGAATGAAGAATTTCAGCACAGGGTCAGGCATGATGGTGCACATCTTTAATCCCAGCTCTTGGGAGGCTGAGGCGGGTGTGTCTCTGAGTTTGAGGCCAGCCTGGGCTACATAATAATTTCCAAGTGAGCCAAGCTACATGGTAAGATCCTATTTTGTGGGGGGGTGGGGGGTGGGAGTAGGGGGTGGTCCAACCCAACTTGCTGTGAAGGTTGATGACATAGAAATAGAAAACAATTTAAAATAGCGATAAACCCTGGTTAAGACCTAATTGTCTATGATGTTAAATGAATATGGCTTTCTTCTTTTCTTGTGTATTTTCTGGGAACCCTAACAATAAGACTGCTGCTACCTTTCATTACCAATAAAACATCCCAATATCCTATGCAACTCCTGTGATCTGTGATGTGGCCTTAGCAGCTGTAAGTCTATCCAGTGTACCACAGGAACCACCATGACTTCATTAAGATTTAGTAGCAACTCTTTAAAAACATCTTCAGAACCTACCCAAACCTATACACGGCCATTGCACAGCCAAGTGTGACTCTTTGTCGGGGAGCACCCATCCAACTTAGGTATTGACTTACCTTCCCAGCATCTTTCTATTAATCTTGTGCTCAAACCAGTGCTAACACATTCTTTTTAATAAACTCCAGCAGGGCTTCACGCCAGCTCATCTTCAAACCCCTGCCTTCCATGAACCAAGATTCCTGGCTTCTGTCTGCAACTGACACCTGACAACAAAGAGAAAGTCAGTTTCCTCCAATGGAGTTGATTAACCAGCCTGCCTCCATCTTAGGCGTAAAAACCATCTTACAGTGAAGACAAACATGGCTCATTCCTGCTTGTGATTAAATCCGTTTCTCAAGGTGTGGGCTGTGCCCACCTGTAACCTGAACTGCAAATGGCCCTCTGTTCTGCTTATTCCAGGAAATGGCAACCATATCTTTGTTTCAGAAAGTCTTAGTGATCATCTTGAAATTCTGCCTTTGTTTCCAAAGGTTCTATGACCACCCACGACTACCTTGTTATGCCCACCTTGTAACCATGTCTTTGTTTCAGGAGGTCATTATTGTTCAGTTGGAACCTCCAGCTTGCTCCTGCATGATCTGGAAAGCCCCATTTCTGTCTCTGTTTCTCTCTCTCCAAACCCCACCTTTTCAGAAAATCTCCAAAAAAGAAAAGGTGCTGCTGGCCAGTCAGCTTACAAGGTCTCTGCCATTCATCTCTCACTTGAAGGCCCCTGTGAGCATTTGAAGTCACCGGGTAACCTGGGACTGTCCAGCCAAAGATAGGATTTATTGGTTAACATCTGCTGCTTCTGAAGTCTGATAATTTCCTCTGATTAATCTGTTGTTTGCTTAACAAACAAACAGACAAACAGACAGCTCCCCCAGTGGACTAAGTTGTGATGAACTCAGATTTTAGAACCTTCTCCTCTAATTCCTCTAACAGAGGGAAGACATGAAAGAGCCATGAATTCATGCTGTGGCTACTGGGCAATGATTCTCAGGCAGCATCTAACAACTCCCTGGCCATACCTGGGGAAAGAAAGTTAACAGAATCACAACAGTTCTCGTGGGTTTTCTCCAATCTTAGGAGAAGTGGACACAGTGAGGACCCAGTTTGGAGGAGACTTTCCAGAAACTTTCACGTCTGAGAGAGCGCCTGTCTGGCGCTGAGGAGTCTCTAGAGCTCGGTGGAGGTGATTCAATTACTAGAAGGACATTTTCCGGGACTCCACGCTGAGTTAAGGGAAATGCCTGAGCAGGTATCAGCCATGCGACCGCCCGTCCCTCAAGCCAGGGGTGACATTCAGTATGCTTTCAGCGAAGACAGAACTAGACGACCCAGTAATGCCTGGCAGGACAAGACAAAAGGTGGATTTCAGAGCACGCAGCGTCACATGACCAGCATCAGCACTTTCACATTACTCAAAAACAGGCCAGAAATGGAGTTCATCAGCTAGAATCTCATTGCTAATTCTGGAAGAAAGGCTTGAGCTAATTGTTGTGAATATAGATATTACAGCAACTAGAAAAAGAAAGTGACAGATTTGATATCTGTCTGTCTATCTATCTATCTATCTATCTATCTATCTACCTACCTACCTACCTACCTATCCTCTATCTATCTATCTATCTATCTATCTATCTACCTACCTACCTATCATCTGTGTATCTACCTACCTACCTACCTTCCTACCTACCTACCTATCCTCTATCTATCTATCTATCTATCTATCTATCTCTATCCATCCATCCATCCATCCATCCATCCATCCATCCACCCATCCATCCATCCATCCATCTATCCAGTATTGGGGGTAGACCTCAGGGCCTTGTACATTTTAGGCAAGGGTTCTACCCCATACTATATCCCCAGGCATTTAAAATTTTTTCCAAAACAATATTTTTATTGATTCTTTGGGAATTTCACATTGTGCACCCCATCACACTCACTTCCCAGTCCTTCCATGTCTGTTTCCCACCCTTGTGACCACCCCCAAAATAAAATTTACAGATTAGAATTAAAATACATAAAAGCTCCAATTTGTGTTACCTTTATACTCATCAGAGCATGGCCAAATTCTGAGTGGCCTGCCCCTTAAATAGAGCTGAGTCTTTCCCTTCCTGCATCCCTCCAGAAGTCATCAGCTGTGGAGAGCAACACTTCGGCATCCTTATCACACTTAAAAAACCTTTTTATTGATTCTTTGTGAATTTCACACCATGCATCCCATCCCATTCATCTCCCCATCCCTCCATATCTGCCCTTTGACTTTGCTACCTCCCCTGCAAAACAAAACAAAACACCCCCAAACATCTCATTATAGAAGCTGTGGTGTGTCACACAGTACACACTTTTGTCCAAACAGCTTTACTTGTAAATATTCATTGCAATGAGTCTGGTTTCTGCTACACTATCATACTGGTTCCTTACTGGGGCTCCTCTTGGATATCCTGTTGTTGCCCTGTGTCATGGAGACCCTGTAGTTTTAGATCTGCAGAACTCACCCTTCATGTGCTCCAGCAGTTCTTAGATGGGGTAGATGTTGGGGTGGGCAACTCAAAACCCTACATCTGGGCTGGGTGGTAGCTGAGTTGGTCAGGCTGCCTGCTCTCCTGCACCTGCAACACCAGGGCCAACTCTCTCATGCTGCCCAGGTTGGGGGCTGGGGCCAGCTCTTCTGCACTCATGCCCTCAGGGTTGGTTCCCCAAGTGCTGCTGTTGTACCTGCGTCTTAAAACCCCCAGAGACCACCAAGGAGCTAGTTTCTGATGCAAGCATATAAGGTCTTTTTATTGTCAGGTTTGAACCTGGGCCACCTCCCAGTGGTCAGAGGGAAATGCAGTGATGGTAATGGCAGACACAGGCTCAGAGGTAGGAGGGTTTTTAAGGAAAAAAACCACAAGCCGGGGATTACATGCCTTGGCATTTTTGGATTGGGTAAAAGGGATATGGGGCAAAGTGATTTTTTTGAAACTATAGGTCTAACTTTCTGTGCAAAATGTGAAATCACAACTTGCTGACAGATATCTGGATATCTGCAAGGTCCATAAACCACAGACAGAATGTGTGTAGGAGCATCTGGATCTGGTTAAACTTTACTGCCCTGTTTCTTAATCTGTTCGAGTTGTCATGGCACATTCATGAGGTTCTTCCTGGAACTGAGTATAGACCCCAGTTACCAGGTGGTCTAAAATGGTGGCCCTTCCCTAAGATGGAGTCTGCAAAGTCAAGTCTAGGCTTTTATATTGCAACCATCAAGGAGCAGGAGCCGGCATTTCCATGTTCTTTCTCCTGGTGCTGGCTTACCTGTGAGCATGCATCCAGGGCCAGCTCTACTGTGCTGCCCAGGTGAGGTGTAGGGGCAGCTCTCCTAAGTTCTGCAGCCAGTGAGGGGTGGAGCCAGATCTCCTCATGCTCTTGAAGCCAACAGTCCCATGCTGCCCAGGTGAGGGGGCAGGGCCAGCTCTGTGCAGCCCTAGGACATCAACATGGCCCTCGGTGGCAGCCCAGACCAGAGACATCTGCATGGCCTTTGATGGGACATGAACATCGACCCAGACCCCTGCTGCTACAGGACCAAGGAACCAGATATGGCTCTCAGCAGCAGCATAGGCCGGGACATCTCCGTAGCCCGAGGTGGCCACATCAGGCTGTTCCTCTCTACCTTCCAGTTCCACTTCTATTCACAGTGCACAAAACCTTCCATTTCTTTCTCCCCCATCTCTCCACTTGCCCACTGTGGTGACGCCCACCTGGCCCAGGCTGCATGGCTTCGGGTGGGGGCCTCTTCAGTGTCTCATGCCCTGCCATCCCTTATCACACTTTTAAAGAATTCTCTTCAATGGCTTCTTGTTTAGGCTGTTACTCTAGTTTGGGAGTGGGATTGGGGAGTAGGGATTGTCACAGGAGCCCTCCATGTCCCATTATCTGAACTGTGTATCTACAGCCATTGAAATCATTGCAAAAGTTGCTTCCTTGCTCTTTCCAGTGAGTGAGAGCATGGATCATGGGCTTCCACATGATTTTCGTTGACAGCAGAGATCACGAACGTGACTCCGGCTGCAGAAGGACCATGGACCCAGATGAGGCCCTTGGAGGCAGCGTGGGCCACGTACATCAAGATGGCCTCACATGGCAGTGCAGGTCACTCACATCAACATGGCCTCAGGTGGCAGCCTGGCCCACAGACAGCAGTGTGACTTCAGGCTGCTGCACAAGCCATGGACATTTGCATGGACATTGGTGGTAACACGGGCCACAGACATCAACACAGAACCAGACATGGCCCTCAGCGGCAGCACAGACCAGTGACATCAGCATAACCCCAGGTGGCCCCTTGGGTCACTCACTTCAGCATGGCCCCTGGCCTGCAGCATGGCCCTTGGGCATCAGCATGACTTCAGGCAGTGGCACTAGCCACAGACATCTGCATGACCATGGGTGGTAACACTGGCCACTGACATCAACATGGCCCCCTACCTCAGGACTACCAACTGACTCATGGCCCTCAGCAGCTGCACATGCCTATTAGCAAGGCACATGTGTCAGTGGCATATGTCCACATGGATCTCAGGCTTCATCATGGCCTGGGGGCAGCAGCATAGACCACAGACACCAACATGGCCTCTGGTGGCATCATGGGCCACGGTGGTCTTTTGAGGAGATACAATCCAGAAAGTGAACGGTTCTTTATCTCGGACCTCTGACATTGCCCAGAGCCAGGTCAATCCTGAGGCTGGATGGCATGCTTGGGAGCTGAGTTTGCATCTGCTGTACACCACCCTGCTGACCCCACTGGGCAATGACAGCATGGTGACCTCAGCCCTCTCTCCCAGCCATCACTGCCATCACATCCTCAGTTCTGCCTCTCTCCACAGCACACGCTGCTCTATTCCCTAAACACATTCATTCATTCATTCATTCATTCATTCATTCATTCATTGTAGTGGGGTCTGCCACCTGTGCAGCGAGGAGGGAACAGCCAGCCTGGGCAGGCATTTTATTTTATCTTGGGCTTTGGGGACAGGATCTCACTGTGTAATCTAGAATGGCCTGAAACTTGCTATGTAGATCAAGGTTGCTCTCAAACTCATCTTCCTGCCTAGATCTCCTCAACTGGAGGGATTACAGGTATGTCTCACCTCACTCAGCTTCAATTTGTGCACTTACTATACTGCAGTATGAGGGCTCAAACCCCAGGCTATGCACATGCAAGGCAAGTGCTAGGCACTGTACTGTAGTCTCAGCTTGATCTTAGGTATTAAATAACCAACAACAACCTTCTCAGTGGTTGGGAGTGTAGCTGAAGGACAGACCACCTGTCTAGCATGCACAAAATGCTGGGTTTAGTCCCCAGCATGACAGGAACTTGGTGTGGTGATGCATATCAGTAATCCCTATATTCAGCGTGTAAAAGCAGGAGAATCAGGAGTTCAAGACCATCCCTGGCTCCCCAGCAAATTCCAGGCTGAGCCAGGCTGAGCTATGTGAAATCTATCTCAAACAAACAAACAAAATCAAAGAAACCTTTTCAGAATGTTTTCTTTCCTTATCCTTTTATTGGAAATAGATTTTTGTTAACATATAATATATCCTGATTATGGTTCCCTTCCCTCGACCCCTCCCAGTTCTCTTCACATCCAGATCCTTCTATTTCTGATTAGAAAACAGACTTCTAAGGGAATATAACATAATGTAATATAATAAGATAAAACAAAAACTAACACTTCAGAACAAAACAAACAGACAGAAGGGAAAAAGTAGGAGAAGAAAAGGGACAAGAAACAGATGCAGAGACCCACTCAGTGGCAAACTTATTTATCCCATAAAACTACTGAACTGAGCTGGGTGGCAGTGGCACACGCCTTTAGTCCCAGCATTCAGGAGGCAGAGCCAGGCAGATCCCTGTGAGTTCGAGGCCAGCCTGGTCTACAGAGTGAGATCCAGGACAGGCTCCAAAATTACACAGAGAAACCCTGTCTCAAAAACCCAAACAAACAAACAGACAAAAACCCCACCAACCCTTCCCCCCCACCAACTCTTCCCCCCCAAACAAAGAAACAAAAACCACTGAACTGGAAGCCACGATATATACCCAAAGCACCCATAGTGTAAAAAGAGAGAAAAATAGAGATAAAATAAAAATAAGATAAAACAAGCCCTGACACATTATAAGACAAGGAACCTCCAAAAGTGCGGTTGAGTTGGTTTTCTGTTGGCCATCTCCTGTTGGGCATGCAGCCTACCCTGAAGAGTAGCTGTTTCCCTGGGAAGACTCCCTCCCTTGGAGAAAATCAAATTTTCATTTGCAAGTGGTTATCAAATGGGGATAGCTTCTGGGTTGGGGTGGGGACAGGTGTCCACGTGTCCTTTCAGCTCTAGGACTCCAACTGGTGCAGACCCATGCAGGCCCTGTGCATGCTGCCTCAGTCTCTGAGTCCATGTGTGTGCTGATCCTGTTAATTCAGGAGGCCTTGTTTCCTTGGTGTCCATCCCCTCGGGCTCTTCAATTCCATCAGCCTCCTCTTCCACAGGGTGCCCTGAGTCTCAAAAGGAGGGATGTGATGGAGGCATCCCATTTAGGGTTGACTGTTCCAAGGTCTCTCACTCTGTTTATTGTCTGCCTATGGGTCTCTTTATTTGTCTCATCTGCTGCAGGAGGAAGCTTCTCTGATGATGACTGAACAAGGCACTGGTCTATGACTATAGCAGAATAATGTCATCAGGAGTCTTTTTATTGCTAGGTTCTTTTAGTAGAACAGTAATGTTTGGTTTTGCTCTAGGTCCCTAGGCTATCTAGTCTCAGGTTCTTGGCCACATAAACAGTGCCAGGTATGGGTTCCATCTCATGATAGAAGGGTATACGTTTTGTAATAGGTCTCCAGATCTTAGCATAACTGACTCCATGATGGAAGTACCATTTAGGCCTTGGAACCCAGCACATAGGCAGCAACACCAGCCAGAAGGAGAACAAAGACCTAATCCATCACAGTCCATAGTTCTGGGAAAGTCTCTAAATGGACTAACTTTGCCTTTTGACTTCTGTAGTTCTGCTTCTGGCTAACTGTTCTTATTAACTGGAGTGTGTCAACCCAAGATGTGTTCTTTCTTTCTTTCTTTTCTTTCTTTCTTTCTTTCTTTCTTTCTTTCTTTCTTCTCTCTCTCTCTCTCTCTCTCTCTCTCTCTCCTCCCTCCTCCTCCCTCCCTCCCTCCCTCCCTCCCTCCCTTCCTTCCTTCCTTTCTTCCTTTCTTTCTTTTCTGCTTAAAAACCTGCTCTGACAAAGGTACTGTGCTTGGATCCTGAACACCTAGCTGGCTAATAAATACTTCCTACTGCCTTGACCCCATCTCCTGGTGACCTTCTCTGGTGGATACCTCACAATATTTGTGGAGCCCACAGCATGATTCCCAGAGATCAGACCTTGAGATACAAGGGGTCTTGGAGCCCCTCAGAGCAGGCAAGTGTGTGGTGGCCAAGGGACCCCTATCAGGGCTGTGCAACCTGAGATGTTCCAGGGCCCTGGGACTCCCTCTGACCAATCACTGCCTAATGATGGAAGAACCAGACACCTCCACCACCCCTGCCCCGCAAAAGGAAATAAAATGCAGAGTTGCCTTCCTGGTCTGTTACCTCCGGAGGTAAGTCTGGTTAAGGCTGGATCCCTCAAGGTAAAAATCATTTTGTTTCTGTGTTTTAGAAAAAAACTTAAAGGCTTGTGCCTTTAAGTAAAATTGTTACAGGAGGGTGGGTTCTGCCTTGGGTCATGGTGACCCAGACATGGAGAGATCTTCCAAAGCGTCAGCTCTGCTGCCCAGCCTGGTGTGACTCAAGAAGTTTCTGTACTTGGTGACCCAGCCCCTTGACCTTTTGGAGGCCAGACTGGCCTCAAGGGCTGTTAGCCATTCCTGCACATACTCCCTCTTGAGACTGGGCACATATGCTATTCTGTTGAATATTCCTGAGGGTTGAGTGTCTGGAGGGCTTGTGGAACATATTAGCACATCTCAGCTTGGCTGCTTTCTGGCCCCTTCAGGACACTGTAGAGTTGGCTCTGACTGGATTCAACTCTCCCAGGTCTTTTTTTTTTATTTTAACATGGAGCTCTTTTCTTTAGACAGCTTACCCTATTTCTGGGTAGACCAGTTCTTCCCCAGACAGAGTGATTGCCTGTGATAGCCTGATGACAATTCTCCCTTCTTGCTCTCTTGTATCTACTCCCCTACACTCAGCTCTTGGTCTGCAGTATGCACACTGTCCTGGGAGGCTCCCTTTCTGGATGGGGCAGAGCACAGTGCAAGAGGACTTCAAGCTGGTGGGTTCATTCCTTGGAGACAAGTGATGAGCAGTCTTCCTACCATGTCCTGTGGTTTGTGACATTCTCCCTTCAGCCCAAGATGACTGTGTCAGATGGTGTTGACCTGAGGCCCAAGTTGCCTTTCCCAGCATCTTTTGGAGGCAGAAACTTAGAAGCTGCTTGTGCTGGTAGCTGTTGTCAACTTGGCACAAACTAGAGACATCTGGGAAGGTGGAGCCTCAGTTGAGGAAATGTCTCATCACATTGGCCCACGGGCATGACTATGGAGGAAGACCGGGCCCCCTCTGAGTAATGCCACCCCTGGCCAGGGGTCTTGGATTGTAGAAGAAAGGTAGCTGAACATAAACCTGGGAATAAGCCAGTGAGCAGCATCCCTCCATGGCCTCTGCTTCAGTGCTTGCCTCCAGGTTCCTGCTTTGAGTTCCTGCTCTTGCTTCCCTCAGTCATGGACTCTTATCCGGAGCGGTAAGCTGAAATAACCCCTTTCCTCTCCAAGTTACTTTTTGTCATTGTGTTTTGACACAGCAATAGAAATACCAACTGAGATAGAAATCAGTACTGTATGTATGGGATATTGCTGTGACAGACACAGCCATGTTTTGGGGAAGATTGTGGAAAGATTTTGAAACTGGGCTGAGAAAGCCATTGAATGTTCAGAGTTTAACGGGCTGTTGTGGGAAGCTGGAAGATGATGCTGAGAACAGTGCAGATGGTGAAGACCATGGAGTTTCGGGGTCTCTATTGGAGCCATTTACTATTGTGAGCCAATCTGTGGTTCTGGCCAGCTGGGGCCGAAGAGTCAGTGGTGATTAACAAGAGACCAGTGGCACCAAGGCAAAATCTTCTTGGAAGGGTTTCTCATGGTCAGTACATGGAAGTTGTGGCCCAAACGGGGCCAAGGCTGTGCTTTCACTGGCTGCTGAACTGGTACTGTAGAAGTCACCCAGGTGGTGCTGGTTTTGAAGGCATGAAGAAGTCATGGAGAACGATGAGGCTTGGCACCCTGAGAGGCTATTGGTGAAGGTGTAACCTTATTTACAGTAGAAACCCTAGGATTGTAGGGGTCATGAAGAGAAGCTGAGGCTTAGCATCATGGGACAGTGTTAGGGTCCCTGAAGAGGGCCCTAGAGAGGCTACTGGTGAAGGTGCAGCCCAGTGACAGTAGAGAACCCAACATACTGGAGGTGTCAGTACTATGAGACAGTCACCCAGCACAGCAGCAGGTGTGGAGCAGAGCTGGCCTGGGTTTAGGGGACATGCAGTGTGTGCTTTAGATGCAGAACTGGAGAAGTGGAGCTTCATAGGCTCTGTGGATCCCAGATCACGAGTTCCAGGTGTCTGATGTTGAGGTTTACATGGGTGGACCTTATTTTTGCTTTAATTTGAATGTATCTCTTCCCTGGTCCTTCCCTCTTGGAATGAGAATGTATGTGACTTGGTTTTTGATTTTACAGTAGCCCATAGTTGAGAGACTTTGGGTCGTATAGAGATGCTTTGAATGGTGAAAGAAAGGTTGGATATTTTAAAGAGAATGGATGTTTAAATGATGAAATTTAAAGACTGTGGAACTTTTAAAGTTATACTATGTTTATATTGTGATGTTATTATGAGATCCTGGGGATGTTATGGTTTAATAAGTGATATGTTTGTGGATCAAGTTGGCAAGGGTTAATTGTATTGGTTGGTTTTTGTCAACTTGACACATACCTATATATATCTGGGAAGAAGGAATCTTAACAGAAAAAAATGCCTCCGTAGGAATGGCCCATAGGCAGATTTGTAGGAAATTTCCTTTTTTGTTTGTTTTGTTTTGTTTTGTTTTGTTTTGCTTTTTGAGACAGGGTTTCCTCATGTAACCCTGGCTGTCCTGGAACTAGCTCTGTAGACAAGGCTAGCCTTGAATTCACAGAGATCCACCCACCTCTGCCTTCCAAGTGCTAGGATTAAAAGAGTGCATCATTACCTATTGGCAGGAATTTTCTTTTCTTTTATAATTTAATTTAATTTTACATATCAGCCATGGGTTCCCCTGTCCTCCTCCCTCCCGCCCCCACCCCCGCCTTCCCCCAACCCAAGATTGGAATTTTCTTAATGATTGATGTGGGAGGGTCCAGCTCACTGTGGGTAGAGCCACCCCTCGGCTGATAGTCCTAGATGGTATAAGAAAGCAAGCTGAGGCTGGGTGGTGGTGCATGCCTTTAATCCCAGCACTCAGGAGGCAGAGCCAGGCAGATCTCTGTGAGTTCGAGGCCAGCCTGGTCTACAGAGTGAGATCCAGGCCAGGCACCAAAAGTACACAGAGAATCCCTGTCTGGAAAAACTATAAAAAAAAAAAAAAAAAAAGGAAAGAAAGAAAGAAAAAAGAAAGAAAAAGAAAAAGAAAAAAAAAGCTGAGTAAGTCATGGAGAACAAGTTAGTGAAGAGCATTCTTCTCCGGCCTTTGCTTCACTTCCTGCCTCCAGATTTCTGGCTTGAGTTCCTGCCCTGACTTCCCTTCATGATAGATGTGATCAGGATATGTTAACTGAAACAAACCCTTTTCTCCCCATTTACATCTGGTCATGGTGTTTATCACAGCATTAGAAACTCTAACTAAGATAGATACAGTGTTTACCACAGCAAAAGGAAAGAACCAGGGTGTCACTTTCGCTAAAAAGCATCGATTTCTTCATTGGATCTACAAGACAGCTGAAGACATTGAAAGCCCAGCATCTGTCTTTATTCTGTGTCTGTCTCTTTTTGTTTAGCTGAAGGCACAGGGATAATTAATTGTCCCTAACCTTTCCTTTTGAGTCACTTTGGATTCATGGAATAGCAGTCTCCGAGGACAGGTTCCCCTCCCTTAGGTAAGTTCAGTTATCAGTGAGGGCCAAGAGGTACCTTTAGCTGAGTAATCACTGCCAGAGAGCCAGTTTATTCCCTCAGCTGCATCTGCAGACTATCTTTTAGGACCAGTGCTGAGACAGAGATGGACCAGTGATGTGTAGTTAGAGTTTTCCTGCCCGGCCCAGTCAGGACAAATCTCTCTTACCCGCCAGTCCCACAGTCGCTCAGACCCAACCAAGAAAGCACACAGAAACTTACATTGTTTACAAACTGTATGGCTGTGGCAGGCTTCTTGTTATCTACTTTTTCTATCTTAAATTAACCCATTTCTGCTTATCTATACTTTGCCACATGGCTTGTGGCTTACCAGTGTCTTTACATGTTGCTTCTCATGGCGGTGGCTGGCGGTGTCTCCCCCCAGCCTTCTACTTCCCAGAATTCTCTTCTCTCTTGTCCCGCCTATACTTCCTGCCTGACCACTGGCCAATCAGAACTTTATTTACACAGAGCGATATCCACAGCAGTGATGTGCAGATCCACGCCTTGGTCAGGACTGCTTCACTTTGTACTTTTCACCCCCTGCCCCAGTTTCTTCCTTCCTTCCTTCCTTCCTTCCTTCCTTCCTTCCTTCCTTCCTTCCTTCCTTCCTTCCTTCCTTCTTTTCAAGATAAGGTTTCTCTGTGTGAAAGTTTTGGCTGTCCTGGAACCTGCTTTATAGACCAGGCTGGCCTCAAACTCACAGAGATCTGCCTGCCTCTGCCTCCTGACTGCTGGGATTACAGGCCTAATCATTTCTTAAACCCAGAGCTTATGTCAGTATCTTGAAGGTGGGTTTGGAGTCCCTGGACACTGTTATCTGTCCCTCTTTGCTGTGCAGCTGCATTGAACAAGTCTCTTCGCTCAGATTTTCACCATTCTCTCTCTCTCTCTCTCTCTCTCTCTCTCTCTCTCTCTCTCTCCAAGCCAAACTGTATCCAGCTTTATTAAAGACACCTTTCATAAACAATCATGGTACTTCAGGCAGACACGGGCAGACAATCATGAACAGTACACAAGAACTTCCAAACTCCTTTCTTGTATAGACTACCAACATCAGACTGCCACTATAAAACCCAATGAAGTCTTCTTCATTCGAGGCTTTGAAAGAGGGGGAATTGCTTAGAGTGGGGGTTGACATTTCTCATTGAGGATGTTGTTTGACAACTTTTCCCAAGCCGACCTTGATGCTCAATCTTTTATAAAAGGAACCTCTGCCCCTTTGACGACACTCAGTGACGTCACTGCAAAGTCCAGGTTGCCCAATAGACTGGCAAAAACACGTTTTAGGGGGCCAGGTCCCAACAGGTCTCTGTTTTAAGGGAGTGAAGACTTTGTTGAAGGGATGGGGGAGGAGGATATAAAAATGAATTTAGAGTTTTCCCACACCACAGGCATTTTATGTCATGGTGGCTACATATGTCAACACCAGGACATCTCTCCTGAGAGCCAAGAGGAGTCTCTCAGAATTATTAGGGAAAGATGTTTTCTGTCCTCAATCCATCTTGGGAGACATTTTGTTAGTAACACCTGTTCCTCCCCCTCCCCCCAGCCCTAAACAATCAAGTGTTCTGTTACGCTAACAACATAGCTTAAAAAAAAAAGTAACACAAAATTCTGCATTTTTACAAAACTTGATAAAAACAGTATTTCAAACTGCACAGTCACCAGAAGTACACAGTAAAAATACCCACATTTCACTTGGCATCTCTAGTACCTTCAACTTTTGTGCCTGGTTTGTTTTGGCGTCTCCATTTTCTGCAGGATTATTTGCAACCTTATCATCCTTGGGTATCTTCTCTTCCTTCTCTGCAGGGGCTGTTTTTAGGTTTGGGCTCTGGCTTTGGAGGAGCAAGTTGAGCAGATCTTCTCTGTGGCTCATTCTTCACCTTGGCTCTATGCCCTTTGGTATCCTCTCCAGCCTCTCTTTCAGGCATGGCGGTGGTGGGGGATGTGGGTTCTGAACCCAGCGACGCAGCAGTGTGCGGGTTTGGTCCATCTGGGATCATTCTCGATGCTTCTTCACACTTATTAATCTCTTTAATTGGTGTGTTTCGGACAAGTGGCCGAGGCTGGCCTGCTGGGGCTTCCCGAGTAACTAAAACTCTGGCGACTCTTCCTTATGGGGTACTCGGTGTGTTCTTATGTTATCCAAACTGTCTCTCTAAAGAGGTTTTTTCCTTCTTCTGCATTTATTGTACAAAAGACAATTGCAAAACCAGAATCTGGATTTACAGCAGGCTCTCTGTGTTTGTGATGTGCAACCATTCTTTAGGTTTCTCTCCCTGGTTGTACACTTCACCCCCCTTCCAGGGTTATCCCCTCCAGTCATAGGGTGCCTTAGGGTTTTATCGCTGCGATAAACACCATAACCAAAAGCAACTTGGGGGCGGGGTAAAGGGTGTACTTCATTTTAGAGTGTGTAGTCCATTATCCAGGGAAGTCAGGGCAGGACCAACTGGTAAGAGCATTTTCTCAGTTGAGATTCCCTCTTCGAAAATGACTCTAGCTTGTGTCAAGTTGGCATACAGCTAGCCAGCACATGGGGCCTGCATGCCGTGTGGAAAGGATGTGTCTACTGGTGGTTCTACCCTATTTTTTGTGCCTATAAACTGGAAGTTTTTTGTTTGGGTGTACCATGTAACTCCATCTTTTTCAAATTCATGCTTCCCCCATACCCACGTGTGTGTGTGCATGTGTGTGTGTGAGAATAAAATTCTTGTTATTCATATTAAAAGGATCTCATCTATATATTAATAGATTAGCTCAATTTTAACTATAGGAAATCGCTTTAAATTTTAGGTATTGAAGTGTTTTAAGTGTTACACTTGAACGCTTCCTTTACTGGTGGCTGCTTTTGAGCCAACGATGGTTTATATGTAATGGGCTTATTCCCTATTAAATGTTTCCATTCCTAAAGAGCTGTCTCTCTTTAGGCTATATTTTAAATTTACATTTAGATTTGTATTCTTGTCGTAAACTTAAAGTTGAACTATGTACACACACACACACACACACACACACACACACACACACACGCTGTGAAATAATCCTTTTGTACACTGTGTGAATATATGTTGCTATGATTGGTTTAATGAACAAGCTGACTGTCCAGTAGCTGAACAGGATAAAGTTAGGCAGGAAAGCCAAACTTAGAATGAGGGGATGAGGAAGAACAGAGTCAGAGCTGTCACCAGCCTTTAGGAGAATGAGTCAGACACACAAAATGGGATAGAGGGAAAAGCTGTGAGCCTTGGGGTAGCACATAGATTAATATAGAAATGGGTTAAGTTGTAAGAGCTAGTAAGTAACAAGCCCGAGCAATTGGCTGATCATTTATAATTTATATTAAGTCTCTGAGTCAGTTATTTGGAAGGCAGCTGCTGGTTATTTGAGAGCAGGCAGTCGAGACAGGAAAAGTCTGCCTCTCTTCTCTCTCTCTCTCTCTGTGTGTGTGTGTGTGTGTGTGTGTGTGTGTGTGTGTGTGTGTGTGGTAGGTCAGAGGACAACCTATGTTGCCATCTTCAGGAATGCACATCTCCTTTGAGGCAGGGTCTCTCATTGCTGTGGAGTTCTAGGCTAGGCTGGTTGACCTGTAAGCCCCAGGGCCTGCTGCCTCCACTTCTGCAGTGTTGGTGTGACAAGTGAGAGCCACTGTGCCAGGCTTTTTGTGTGGGTTCAGGGGCTCTAACTCAGGTCTTCATGTTTGTGAGGCGGGCACTTTACTGACGGAGCCATCTCCCAGTCCCTTCTGTAATCTATACTTTCTTTACCTTAAGCAAATATGGTCTAAGCACTTCAGGAAGAAAGCTTCCTTCCACAGACAAATGATGTGAAGCCAACAGTTCTGTCATTCACATTTTCAGAAGGAGATTTATATTTTGTTTATTTTTTATGGTGTGCATTTTAAAATTCTGAAAAGTAATGTGAAATTTCATGCCTCTTTGTGAGTTGCTTAATTGGATATAATTCTAGGTGGAAGTGTAGGCCTAGTTTAGTGTCAACCAATTGTTTTGGGTGTATATATGTATGTGGCATATTTGTGTGTGATGTTTATGCATGTATAATGCAGCCACATGTCCACCCATGCGCATGCTTGTAGAGGATGGGGCACATTGTCTTACTCTCTGCCTTATTCCTTTGAGACAGAGTCTCCTACTCAACCTGGGGATAGGCTGGCTGGTGGTCTGCAAGCCCTGGTAATCCTTCTTTCCACAGTGCTGGAGCTGCAGGTGTGTTCTTGGTGATGCTTGGCTTTTTACAAGAGTGTTGGGATTTGAACTCACATCCTTATGCCTTGCAGGAAGCACTTTTACCCACTGAGATACCTCTTCAGCCACTTGTTAGGCAATATTATTTCAAAATTCATACAAAATTAGGATCTGGGTGTAGATCAGCGGGAGAGCCCTGGCCTAGAATGTGTATGACAGTAGATTCTATCCTTAGCACTAAAAAAAAAAATGAAATTAAGTCATGAAAATTCTTTTATAGGGGCTGGAGAGATAGCTCAGCAGCTAAGGGTATTAGTTATTCCTCTAGAGGATCCGGGGTTGAGTCCCTGCACCTACATGATGACTCACAACCCTTAGTATGGTCTCTGTGGAAACTGGGCATGCCCAAGGTGCATAGACATACATGTAGACAAAAAATCACTACATATAAAAATAAAATAAAAAAAAATACAAAATTCTTCTAGCATGGAAGGCACAGCATTTCAGCTAGGGGTAGGTAGGGCTGGGCTGTTCCTACTGGGCAGTAATGGGCTGATGGCCGAATGGGTTCTTTGTCTGCACCAGTCCTTGGCAGTTTCCCAGTAGATTTAGCATTATCTGCTCTCTTGTTCCATCCCTTTTGTTAAGAGAAAAGCGTCTCAGTTTCCTAATAGCTTCTTTTAAAAAGAAATTCTTTAAAACATGTAGGCCATTGCATCTAAGTGCTTTTCTGAGTTGGAAATGAAGCCTTCTGCTTGACTCAAAGAATTCGAGAGCTATTTAGCAGCACCGCTTCACTGAAACCAATTTCCTTTATCTCATTACTTCAGGTGTGGTTTTCCAGAAATATGCAGATATTAAATGAGACTGTCCTCTAAGCAATTAAGGAAAACAACATGGGGGCGGGGAAACAGGCTGCCCACAGGAAGAGGCTCAGCATGAGTTCCCACGATGAAAGGCACAGCGGTGCTGGGTAGGTCCACCCCTCTTCTTTCACTGAAAATCACCCATGGCTCTTAGCTTGTGGGTTCCTGCTTTGAACTCCTTATCTCTCTTTCTTAGATCTCTACTTAAATAAAGCAGATAATCCAACACGATGTGGCGGGAGTGTGATGAATTTAGGGTGTAGATTAGAATTCCAACACTGCACTGAGGAAGTCTGATGCTGAAATGGGGTGTGCTGTGGAAGGGCTGGCCTCATCTAGGCAGCTGTAGAGCTTCTCTGCAGATGTAACCATCTTATTAAAGTAGAAACACAGAGCCAAATACAGAGTTAATAGCCCAAGAGGTCAGAGCAATAGCTGAGAGCTAAAAACCCTTTCTTACCCTTCACTGCTGCTGCTGTCCTTCCCTCAGCAAAGAGCCTACTTCCTGTGTCTCTGTCTTTTTCTTGACTTTCTGTTCTGCCTTCTCATTGGTTGTAAACCCAACCAATGACCTCCTCGTCACTGCCTGTCTATACAGACCTCCAGGTCTTCTATGGTTGGTATTGAGATTAAAGGCGTGTGTCTCCATGCTGACTGTATCCTTGAACACACAAGATCCGCCTGGCTCTGCCTCCCAAGTGTTGGGATTAAAGGCGTGCACCACCACCACCCGGCCTCTGCTATGGCTTGCTATTAGCTCTGACCCCCAGGCAACTTTATTTATTAATATACAAATAAAATCACATTTCAGTACAAATAAAATATCACCATACTTCTCGACATCTAGGTGGGAAGCTCAGAGAAGAGGGAATCCCAGAGGGGCTTGAGCTGAAAGGACAACGGAGAAGGACAGACAAGTTTGGGGCATGACAGGAAGACAGGACCCCAGCAAAGATGCTGATGGGTTTGGGGAAGGCGGATTGGGAATGGAGAGTGTTAAAGAGACTCAGCTGGAGGGCTGAGTATGGACCAGAGCCAGGCAGAAAGTGGGGGTGGGGCCAGAAAAGGAGGGTCCCTGAGGAAGCTTAGGCAGAGATGTGTGGGTAGGGACAGTAATGGTTCAGCAGAGTCCTCAGAGGAACCACACCCTGCCTGCAAGGTTGAACTGTGGAGGAAAGGCAGTTTCCAGAGATGGATGGAGCAAAGGTCGGGTTCATAGGGTCAAAAGGTAGATATAGAGGGCACATCTGAGAACCCTCAAAGCCAAAGATGAACAGAAAGGACAGAAGATGAGGGTTGGTGAGGATGCAGGTTGGAGGCCCTGCTGAGTGGTGGCTAGAGCTGAGAGAGATGGAGAGACCAGATTCCATGTAGGTGTGTCTTTGATAGATTATACAAGATAGAGGACAATTGCTAGTTTGGCTCATACAGACAGGACAGGTGTGCTCAGGAGATGCTTTTCTGAGAGGCAAGTAGAGACCACACTGTGCTGGTTAATGTTAAGTGTCAACATGACAGAATTTAGCATCCCCACAGAGACAGGCCTCTGGGTATACCTGTAGGGGATTATCTTAATTAGGTCAGTTGACCTGAGAAGACCCGTCTTAACTGTGGACAGAACTATGCCCTGAATGAAATCTTGGAATCTGTAGATGCAGAAAGGGAACTGAGCGGAAAGCATAGCAGCATTTGCCCCCCTCTGTTCCTTGGCTGTGGATGTGGTGTGACCAGTTGCTTCAAGCTCCGGCTGCCTCGTCTTTCCTGTCGTGATGGAGAGAATAAACCCTTTCTCCCTCACATTGCATTTGTTAGAGTTTTGTATCGTAGCAACAGGAAAATAGCGCAGGACAGAAACTGGTATTGAGAAGTGGGGCTGTTGTTGTGACGAGCCTGACCATGTGGCTCTTAGGCTCTTGGAACTGTTTGTGACTGGAATGTGGAAGAGTTTGGTGATTTGGTGATTAAAAAAGTTGTAGCGGGCTGGCGAGATGGCTCAGAGGTTAAGAGCACTGAGTTCAATTCCCAGCAACTGCATGGTGGTTTACAACTACCTATGAGATCTGGTGTGTGGGCAATATGCAGGCAGAATACTGTATATATAATAAATACATCTAAAAAAAAAAAGAAAAAGAAAAAGAAAAGTTGTAGCATGCTTAGAAGAGCTTAGTGGGCTATTCTAGTAGGATTTTGGAAGATAAGGATGCAGAGAGAAATATAAATAGTGGAAGCCTGGAAAATTAGCTTTCAGAGGGGAACATGGACTTCCTCAGGAACTGGGCTCAGGGCCACTTGTGTGATATTTTGGTCAAGAATCTGGCTTTATTCTGCCCGTATCCTGAGAACCTGAATGAAGTTAAATCTAAGGATGATAGACAAATTTGTCTGTTCTTGAAAAGACAGGAGAACATTCAGCTGGTGCTGGGAAGGCAGCTCTAATTGCTGAAGAGATCACCACCACTGAAGAGAAATCTGTTCTACACTGGGGTAACGGGAACAGTGTTCTGAGGACAGAACTCCACTCCCCAGAGGCTGCATTTGTGAAGATCCAAATTCATTTAAAGGAAGAAAGCCTAAGTTGAGAGGATTCCCTGCTCCTGGGAAGCAATTGTCTAGGAGAGTGGTTTTGTTTCAGAGACAGGGTCTCTCTATGAAGCCCCAGCTGTGCTCAAACTCACTCTGTAGCACAGGCTGGCCTCAAATTCACAGAGATCTGCCTCCTCTGCCTCCCAAATGCTAGGATTAAAGGTGTGTGTCACCATGCCTGGCTAGGAGAGTAGTTTGGAATACATGAAAAATGCAAGATTAAGGGGATTCATGGAGAACAGCTGAAGCCAGACAATGTGTTGGAGGGTGAAAATATCTGAAAGGAGACACCAAGAGCCATTGTGTGAACCTGTGTAGGTGTGGTCTACTTTCAAGTGTAGACTACAGGATGTTGGAGACGCCAGAACTGTGCAACATTGGCCAAGGAGAGCTGTGTGTATAAAGTGAAGCTAGTCCTAGTAGTTAGGTGTGCTGAGGGCAGCTGACCTGGAGGGCTGGGGCTACTGAGCCTTTTGGATCCCAGCCGATTACATTATGAACTCCAGACGTTGGGCATGGCGCTGTAGAATTTGTTGGGGAATATTATTTTAACTGGGCAAAGATGTGTTACATTTTTTTTTTATGCTGTAGAATATTCTTTAACTGTGGAAAGGTGTGTTACATTTGTTTATGCTGCATTTGTTCAATGCTGTAAGGATGTGTGTCCAATTATGTAAAGATGTGTTGTATTTGTTTCACCTTGCCTGCCTAAGGCACCTAATTGGCTTAATAAAGAGCTGAACAGCCAATAGCTAGGCAGAGAAAGGCTAGGCAGGGCTGGTAGGTAGAGAGAAAAAATAGGAGGAGAAATCTAGGCTTGGAAAGAAGAGAGAGAAGAATAGAGAAGAAGAGAAAGAGAGGGACATGCCTGGGGCAAAAAGCCAGGCAGCCACCAGCCAGCCAACCATGAGAAGCAGTGAAAGTAAGACACACAGAAGGTACAAAGCCCCAAGGTAAAGGTAGATAAAGAGAAACAGGTTAATTTAAGTTAAAAGAGCTAGCCAGAAATGAGCCTAAGCTAGGCTGAGCATTCAAAATTAATAAGAAGTCTCTGTGTCCTGATTTGGGAGCTGATTGGTGGCCCCAAAAGAAAAAGCCTGGTACAGTTGATCCTGCTAGGTTTTGGTTTTGGTTTGGTGTTACTGTTTTTTCCTATGGCCCACTTCCTCCATTTTGGAATAGGGATGTTTGGTCTATGTCATGATTTGTTGGAAATAGTAGCTTGTTTTTGATTTTATGGGAGTTTAGAGTTAAGAGACTTTGGACTTTTAAAATGTTGGAATTGTTAAAGACTATGGAGACTTTTAAAACCAGGCAGATACATTTTATATAACAACACGGTCATGAACCTATGGGGACGAGGGGTGGAAGACTATGGCTTAAAAGTGATGCCTTTGATTGTCAAATTGATAAGGGTGTCATAGTTAGATTTCTATTGCTGTTATAAAACATGATGAGCAAAATCAGCTTGGAGAGGAAAGGGTTCATTTGGCTTACATACTCCAATCACAGTCCATCATTGAGCAAAGCCAGGACAGGAACTCAAGGTAGGAACCGGGAGGCAAGAACTGAAGCAGAGATTATGGAGGAGTGCTTCTTACTGTCTTGTTCCTCATGGCTCACTCGGTTTGCTTCCTTCCTTCCTTCCTTCCTTCCTTCCTTCCTTCCTTCCTCCCTCCCTCCCTCCCTCCCTCCCTCCCTTCCTTCCTTCCTTCCTCCCTTCCTTCCTTCCTTTCTTTCTTTTATTTTTTTGTTTTTCGAGACAGGGTTTCTCTGTGTAGCTTTGCGCTTTTCCTGGAACTCGCTTTGTAGACCAGGCTGGCCTTGAACTCAGAGATCCACCTGGCTCTGCCTCCCGAGTGCTGGGATTAAAGGTGTGCACCACCACCTCGGCTCAGTTTGCTTTCTTTTGTAGCCCAGGACCACCTGCCCAGAGGTGTTATTGCTCACAGTGGGCTGGACCCTCCCACATCAATCATTAACCAAGAAAATGTCCTCACAGACTTGCCTACAGGGCAATCTGATGGAGGTATTTTATCAGTTGAGGACCCCTCTTTCTAGATTACTCTAGCTTTTGTTGACAAACACACCCCCCCCCCAACTAACCATCACAAAGGGATAGAGTTGTTCCCTAGAGTGTATAATAGAGAAAGGGGCGTACATTGCTCTCTCTTGACCAGGGATGCAGTATGTCCAGCTGCCTTGACTTCCCCACCATGGTGGACTGTACCTCGAACTGTGAGCTCAGACAAGCCCTTTCTCCTGTAAGTTACCTTTGTCAGAGTATCTTATCACAGTAACAGGGAAAGAAACCAAGACCCAGACGGTGTGAACGTTCTTGTATTTAGGGAACTGGGAAGAGACACATGTCCCAGGAAGATGAAGACCAAGCCTGTTAGGCTGAGGAGCAGGAAAGGCAGGGTGTTTTGGAGGATGCTTATGCTGAGATGAGTGGAAGGACCAGCCATGATGAATAATTTGAGTGGCCTCAGCGGAGGAGGAATGCCTGCAGCGTACTGCTATGTGAATGTACCCAGAAGTGGAATTACTGGATCACATGGTAAACATAAATCTATATCTACATACATATGTGTATATGTATACGTATGTGTATTTTGTGAAACAGCCACACTGTTTTCCATAGTGGCAGCACCCTTTCATGCTCTCACTGGTAGTGTACAATGGTTAAAATTTCTCTGGCTCATCATAAATCCTTGCTTCTAAGTTTGAGCAGTAGCCATTCTAAGGGACAGGAAGAGGTGTCTCACTGTGGTTCTGATTTGGGTCTCCCTAATGATTAAGCATGTGTGTGTGGTGTCTTCCCTTGTGATCATGGCAGGAAAATGATGCATTTTGCAGGAACTTTCTAGGAAGGCTTTTTTGGAGTAGGTGACATTTAAACAGACATTGCAAAAGGGACAGGAGACTGGTATCAAGACAGAACCTCCAGAAGGGTAATGAGGAAAATCTACAGGTACCTGTACACATGGCTCTATAACTCTCACAGAGCTAATTCCTTCATAGGCAGACGACTCAGTCCCCACCCACAGGAAGCAGCTAATTTGAATAGACTGTTAATATTCAGAAAATTGAACTTATAATTAAACACAAAAGCTCTCCCTTAGAAATCTCCAGACCCAGATTTTTTGGGGAGAATTCTATCAAGTATTTAAATAATTAATACCACTTTTGGATTTAGAAAATTAACATCACTTTTACTCTCTTCTAGACATTGAGGGGTAGCACTCTGTACCCCAGCTTAACACACATAATATGATAAAAGTAAACTAAAGACCCATCGCCTTTGCTATTGTAAACATAAAGCTCCTTAATGACGATCGGCAAATGGAACTCCGTGGTGTATAGGAAGGATCATACATCAGCAGTCAGTGGGGATTATTGCAGGGGCTCAAGGCTAATCCAGCATTTGAAAATTAATCCACATAATCCACTACATTAGCAGGCCAAAGAAGAAAACGTCAGCTATTAATGCCAATTGGTGCATAAAGTGTGTCTGGTGGTTTGAATGAGAATGGTCCCCAGAGACTCATGCATTAATGCTTGGTCCCCAGTTGGTGGAACTGTTTGGGAAGGATTAGGAGGTGTGGCCTTGTTGGAGGAGGTAGGTCTCAGAGTGTGGGCTTTGAGGTCTCAAAGTACTCACACTATTCCCAGTTTCTTTCTCTCTCTGCTTCCTACTTGCAGATCAAGATGTGATGTCTTGCTCCACCATCATAGACCCTAGCCCTCTGAAACCATAAGTCTAATTAAATACTTAAAAAAAAAATCTATAAGTTCTCTTGGTCATGGTGTCTTGTCACAGCAATAGACAGTGTATTTGAGAAAGTGCCATACCCCTTAATGACAAAAGCCCAAATGAAATCAGGAATGGAGTTCAGCTTGTTAAGTGGCACTTAGTAACATAAAGCAGACTAAAGACACACACACGACGAATTTGCATGCAATGGTCAAAGACTTGTGTTTATAGTGTTAAGGACAACAATATTCTGGAAACTCCAGTTACTTTTTTAAATGGAGAAGAGGAAACCAAAGGCATACTGATAAGGAAGGAGGGACCAATTGCCTCTTTTTGCTGATGACAAGCTTGTCTCTGCAGAAGATTTCAAAGAATTGGCAAATCTCTCCCAGAATGAGTCAATGTGTTCAGCAAGATCACAGGACACAAGGTCAACGTGCAGAAACCAACTGCATTGTTGCATATGATCAGGTATGGAGACCAAAATGAAAGTGCAGTGCCACCTAAGGTCTCAAAAGGAGCCAAGTTCTTAGGTGTAGATCAGCAACATGGAGGTCTTTCATTTTGAGGACTACAAATCATTGATGAACTATATTAGAAAAGATAAGGGCAATGATTCTCCATGTCATGAGTGAGAGGAGTAGACAGTTAAGGTATCAATTCGCTCTAAGATGATTATTTTTGTCTATAAGTGTGTATACGTGCACATACCAGCATGTGTGCACATGTATATGCATGCATGTGAGGGCCAGAGGGTGTTAGATGTCTTCCTGAAATTCTCTATTTTTTGAGACAAGGTCCCTCCCTGACCTGGAGCTCACTGATTCAACAACCAGAGCGACTGGCCAGGGACCCTTGTGCCTCTGTCTCCTCAGCACTGGGATTGCAGGTACCTGCTGCCCTCCTTGGCTTTGTGTGGACTTTACCAACTGAGCCATCTCCCCAGTCCCCCACCCCTTTCTTCTGAAGGCAAGGTCTCATGTAGCCAAGGCTAGCTTCCAGCTCTTAATCCTCCTGCCTCTATACTTCAAGTTCTGGGATTATAGGCACCCACCCTCCTGTTCAGATATGGTGATATTTTATTTGTACTGATTTTATTTGTATGTTAATAACTAAAGTTGCCTGGGGGTCAGAGCTAATAGCAAGCCATAGCAGAGGCTGGGTGGTGGTGGTGCACGCCTTTAATCCCAGCACTTGGGAGGCAGAGCTAGGCTGATCTTGTGTGTTCAAGGATACAGCCAGCATGGAGAGACACAGCTTTAATATCAATACCAACCATAGAAGACCTGGAGGTCTGTACAGACAGGCAGTGACGAGGAGGTCATTGGTTGGGTTTACAACCAATGAGAAGGCAGAACAAAAAGTCAATAAAAAGGACAGATACACAGGAAGTAGGTCTCTTGCTGAGGGAAGGACAGAAGCAGCAGTGGAGGGTAAGGTTTTCAGCTCTCAGCTATTGCTCTGACCTCTTAGGCTATTAACTCTGCATTCAGCTCTGTGTTTCTTATATAATAAGACTGTTCATCTACATTCAGATCCTTAATCTGACTTAAAAGTTTAACACAATTCTTAACAAGATCATGACAAGGAGGTCTGGGGTGATGGTTCAGAGGACAAAGCACTTGCCACACCAGTGGTGACTGGAGACAGATCTACAGCACCTATGAGAAGCCGGATACAGTAGTGTATACCTGTAATCCCGTATGTCTACCTTGAGGGGAAAGCAGAGTCAGGAGACTGCCCAGAAGCTCGTGGCATCAGTTAGCCTGGTGTACATAGCAGGAAACAAGAAATCCTTCTCAAACAAAGTGGAAGGCAAGGATGGACAACAAAGGTTGTCTCCTAACCCCCACTGCAAACTGACCTTTGTGTTCACCCCCCTCCCCCCACTCACCAGTATGATATGAGAGGAATTGCACACACGTGACCTCAGGGCCTGCCAGATGCTAGTGATGTGAGTGATCCAGAGTGAGGTGTTGTCAGCAGAGGGGCACACACAGAGCCCAAGGAAGAAGAGGCTAGCTCGCAGCCCCATTAACACAACCAAACCGGCTTTTGAGAAACATTGTTCCCACTGAAGTGTGAAGTCCACAGCAAAGCTGGGCAGATAGTGAAACACCTCTCCTCCACTACACTCTTGTTTGCATCAGGGTCTAGAGCTTTGAGGTTATAAGGGGATCCCCCAGCTTCCAAGGCTCCTGACATGTCAGGGGTATTTAGTCAGTTTTTATGCTAAGGCTTCCTGGGTATCCTGGCCTGCAGTGTGCTCACGCCCAGTGTCTTCTGTATTGTATTTCGTCTCTTGACAGGGTGAGGACTATGGGGTGTAAAGACATGTTGATTGAACCGAGTTTCTACAAGTCAAACAGAGTTTCTACAAGTAGATTAGGCACAGGGAAACCCTGTCTTGAAAAACCAAAAAAAAAAAAAAAAAAAAAAAAAAAAAAGTAGATTCGGTTTTTCATAACCTCCGATTCTCGTTTTCTGTGCTGTCTGCTAACCTGCCCTTGCCCTGCCCACATCCTTGTTTTCTGTCCTCAGTATGTGGTGGACAAGGGCTATGGGCAAGTGTTTATAAAAATGGACAATGAGTAGGGCTTAGGAATGCAGGTCAGAGCTGAAGTTCAACAGCACAGGGTAAAAACGAAGCAGCCAGGAAGCTGTGTCCCCGCGTGAGGAGCAGGGGTTTCAGGGATGGACACCCATTCCTCATGGGAGAACAAGGATACCCACTCCTCACGGGAGAGCAAGAACATGGCTGGAACACAGTCTCAGCAGAGGGAAGTAGCCCCGATGGCCGTGGCCTGGGGGACTGCTCTAGACTGCCATATGCCTGGGAGTTAACACAGTGACACAGAGTGTGCCTGATGAGTGGCGGGGGTCTGGCACTTGTTTGCTCTGGGCTGATGCAGTTCTGTTTTCTCCTTTGTTTTGGCTGACATCTGTTTTCTCTCTGTGAACACTATCACAAAACTCATACTCTAAGTGACAGCAAACAGTCAATGGCTGATAGATCTTCATCCCAGGAGTGTGCGCATCCCTTGATGTGGGCTCTGTGTACTTTTGACACACACACAGCAGGCTCTGTGAGCACCCAGGGATCTATCGTTGTGGAGACTTTTAGAGCTGCCAGTCATCATTACTGACCTCTGTGAGCAGGGAGCCCTTGTTTGCTAGCCATCTCCTGATGTGTGCGTCCATTTGAGAGCTCTGGAAGGAGCTGCAGCTTGTCCCACTAGGGGACCATTGAGCATCTTGGTCAGAACGCTTCCTGCCTCAGGCTGCTAAGACTTCCTCTCCTGTCCTACTCATCAGGTATGGCTGTCAGTGGTTTGCCTCAGCAGGGCGCTGCTTGACAAGGTCCTTGTTTCTAAGCATCTGTGCCCGTGTCACTGAAGACAACACAGGATGGTGGCATGGTGGTGGTGTTCCCAGGGGTCAGCGTGCATCAAGTTCACAGACAAAAGTCTCCATTCACCTTGTCTATTGCAAGGAGAATAGAACCACTTCAACAGAATAGTGTGGACCAAAGACAGAACTTTTTACTTTTTAAAGATTATTTGATGATTGATTTTTGAGACAGGATCTCACTATGTAGTCTAGGCTGGACTGAATTCAGAGATTCAACTGCCTCTGCCTCTAGAGTATTGAGATTAAAGGTATAGACCACCATACTTGGCTTATCCATTGATTTATTTTTATTTTATGAGTATGGATGTTTTACATGTAGGTCTATCTGAGCATGTTCACCACAGGTATGCAGTGCCTGTACAGACCAAAAGAGGGCATTAGCTCCCCAGGAACTGGAGTTACTGACAGTTGTTAGCTGCCATATGGGTGCTAGGAATTGAACCTGGGTCCTCAGCCATCTCTCTAGCCTGTAAAGATACAACTTCTAAAGCTCTACCATTAATGCCTTGGAAACTTTCTCAAATATTCACTACCAGCTGGGACTAAACATTTAAACAAATGGACCTATAGGGAACAATTTATATTCAAACCACAACAAGATTTATAAATATTTTCAAAGACCTGTGTCTAAAGAGCTGAAGGCTTTTGCAGTGGTCAGTGGTAACTGCAGAGACTCATACCTGGTCAAAATATAGATAATAAACAACCGTGAAATGCTCAGACATACACAGAACATCTCTAACATCCACAAAAGGCTTGTAGAACATCGTGGAAAGGGGTGTGGAGAGAACATGAGAACAAGGAAGAAAGAGTGCTGTGGAAAGCTCACTCACTGGAATAATGACAGGGCTGCTTCAGGAGGGAAGGCAGGCAGGGTGCTGTGGAAAGCTCACTCACTGGAATAATGACAGGGCTGCTTCAGGAAGGAAGGCAGGCAGGGTGCTGTGGAAAGCTCACTCACTGGAATAATGACAGGGCTGTATTCACAGCAGCTGGGATCACAGCACAAGGTCTACACTGGGTCTGTCATGGTTAGGAAAACCACTCATGGGGTTCCCGTCCTCTCCAAGGATTCCTATGTAGATGATGGTTGATGGAGAGGCAGTTCCTCCATTGGTACAGCCACTGACAGGGTGAACATACGCCTATAAACAAAGTCCACCCATGCTTCTATAAAAACAAAACCTTTCAAAATTTAAGAACTGTACTTTATGTGTAGCAGTACTGCTTACATCACTAAATAGCACTCTAGTTAAATGATTTGATATAGTTTTAAACAGAAGAATAAAAGGGAAGAATTCCAGGTCACAAAACCTCTCTCCCCCAAACAAATTAAAATAACAAAGCCAAACCCATTTTGTTGCCAAGTATGTCAGCACAACAAACATTTTCACTGACTAGCCATGTCTAATTCCTCTCCACTGATGGCTGATGCAATTAAAAAACAAGCCTGACTTTCACATTCTCTGTCTCAAAGGAATAACACACTCTGGGTTCCTTTGGAATGCAGAATGGTTCTTGTTACTCTAATACCTGGAAAGTTGAATTCTCATGTCCACCAGGAAAAAAGAAAAAAACTATGACAGAGTTGAAATTAGAAAAAAAAAATAGCTTTATATCCTTTTTCATGACCCATGTCCTTTTGCCTACATTCTGTCCTTCCTTATTGGACACTTATTGAAACACCCCCCCCCCACACACACACGCACATGCACATGCACATATACATATGTACACATACAAACATACACACATGTACATGCATTCATACACACTCATACACATACACACATACATACACATACACACATACATACACATACACACATACATACATACATATACACATACACACACACACACACACACGTGCATGCACTCACATACATGAAAAAGCAGGGCAATGGGAAATGGAAAGGGGTTAATGAGGACTGAAGGAGGGTAAGAGAGGGTGACAGGAGGCAAATAGTGTTGAAACACATTGTTTATGTGTATGAAAATGTCACAGTGAAATCATTATTATGTATAATTAATGGGTTACTAAACGTTAAAAAAGTTAAAGGAAAATATGACAATTGTGTATCATTGGATAACAAACAGTGGTAGAGAGATAAGAATGATCAGCAATACTATGTAAAAAGTAGAGAAATGTCAAGGACAGTGGTCGGAACGTGGACTTTTAAGAAGAGAGTCTTAAAAACCAATGGAAGCTGGAAGAAGAAAGAGGCGTTGGATCTGGAGACACACTGGCATAGACTGCTAAGTCTGAAAAGCAAAGGAGAAAAAATGAAGGGCAAAGAAGCAGCTCAAAGATCTATGTGCAACTGTTAAGTGAGGCACTCCATTTGAATAAAGAGGATTCTATAAGTGAGGGGAGAAAACAAAAGAAGAATATGTCATTATTTTGTTGAAAAACATTTATCCCAAAGAGTTCAGCAGGGCTGGTGAGATGGCTCAGCGGCTGGAGAGGCTGGCCACTGAGACTGACAACCTGAGTTTGATCCCCAGGACTCATACGATGGAAGGAGAGAACTGACTCCCAAAGGTTGTTCTCACGTCCACGTGCATGTAACGGCACACGAGCACATGTGTACACACACAAATAAATAAGTCCACATAAAAAAGAAGTTAAACTGTTTGTGAGGGTTCACATCCAGACACAGCAGAGTCAGCCTGAAAAAACGCAAAGAGAAAATGTTGAAGGCAGCAAAAGAAGAATGATCAGGAGGAGTAACATCTGACTTCTTATTATGGAGGCGGGAAGGTGATGGAATGTCGTATTCATTCAAGAGTGCTGACAGGTTGTGAACTCGGAATTTTATAACCAGCCAAACTATCTGCTTTAGTTTCCCCTTTGGTTGCTATGATAAAATACCTTACCAAAAATCAACAAGGAATGAAGGGCTTATTCTGCTTCGTTGTTCAAGGGTACAGTCTACCATGGTGTGGAAGTCAAGGAATTTGAAGCAGCTGGTCACAATCACATCCTCAACCGAGAAGTCGAGAGTGCAGACACCCTGGTGCTTCTCAGCTTCCTTTCTCCACTTACAGGGCACCAGATGCCACAATGGGGGTGGGCCACCCACAGTGGGTAAGGCTCCTCACTTAAAGGAATGAAATCAAGATAATCCTACACAAGCATGTGCAGGAAGCTATCTTCCAGGTGATTCTAGACTCACACATTTCTGTTGAAAAGGAGGGAGAAATGGAGACCTTTCCAGATAAAGACTGAGACACTTCACTCTCAGAAAGGGAAGAACTTGAGATGGTCCCAAGGAACCACACAGAGAAACAAGCAACAATCATCACCTGGGTGGTTCTAGAAGATGCCATGTCAACCAGGTGTGCAATTTCTGCACTCCAAAAGGCTCAGGAAGGAGGATGTCTATGAGTTTGAGGTCAGTCTCAAGTCCAACCTAACCTATTCATAACAACAATAGCAACAACAACAATAAACAGCATAAACACACACACACACACATTTAAATTATTTTCTTCTCCTAGATGATTTTATTTATTTATTTTTGGTTGGTTTTATTGTACGGGGAATTGAACCCAGAGCCTTGTACATGCTAGGCAAGTACTCTACCACTGAGCTATAATGTGCCCCCCTAACCCCCACCAAGTCCTCTTAACTAATTTGAAATGAGAGAGTCATGGAACAATAATTGTACAAGGGAGTTAATAGACTCACTATTATGGTTTGAATCTAAAATGTTCCCCAGAGGTCGTGTGCTAAAGGCTCGGTTGCCACTAAATGGTAAAAATCCGAAGACCTTCTCCTTGAAATCCAAGAATCAGGCAATGTGCTGGCTCTTGCTACTTCTTATAAAAATTTGTTGGAGGTTCTAAGAAACAGAATAAAAGGAATCCAGATTGAAAAAACAAGAATAAAACTGACATTTCTTACCAATGGTTTAGGAAATGCTAAAGAACACACATACACACACACATACATACACATACAGACTGATAGACATATACATATACACACAAACACAGACAGACAGACACAAATACACAGACATAAACACAAACATAGACATTCAGACAGAGACATGCACACACATCCAAGCAAACATACTCATACAGACACAGACACACACATATATATAAACATAGACATGCACACACACAACACACAAATATGAACATAAACATACAGATAGAGACATGTACACAAACAAACATACATACAAACATTTACACACAGACACATGCACACACCCATGTGTGGGCACACACAGCATACACACGCATGCACGTACACATAGAATTAATAAGTGGATATGACAAGGTTGTGGGATGCCAGACAGTCTTAGTTGCTTCTCTTATCGTGACAAAATACTTACAGAAGCAACTTAAAGGGGGGGGGGGAAGGATTTACTTATTTATTATTATTATTTTTTTACCTTTTGGTTTTTTTTCTCTGTGTAGTTTTGGTGCCTGTCCTGGATTTCGCTCTGTAGACCAGGCTGGCCTTGAACTCACAGAGATCCACTTGGCTCTGCCTCCCGAGTTCTGGGATTAAAGATGTGCACCACTGCTGCCCGGCTGAAAAAGGATTTATTTTGCTGTATAATTTTATAACAATGGGGAGGGGTGGTGGGGCAGAATTCATAGCTTGGCACCCAAGAAGCAGGGAAAGAGGGATGCTGGCACTTAGCTGGGTTCCTTCCACTGGGTCCCCCAACCCATGAGATAGTGCCACCCATATTCTGGGTAGGTCTTCTCTTTGGAAGTGCCCCCACCCATCTCTTACATGACTGTAAATCCAGCCAAATTGATGATCAAGACTGACTACAACCAAGATTAAACACAAATATGAACATAAACATACAGATAGAGACATGTACACAGTTGTATTTCTGCTTATAATGAACGATCTCAGAAGAACACAGTACCCTCCCATAACAGCATCAAAAAGGATAAAATACCAGAAAAGAAATTCATCCAAAGAAGTCAAGAACTGCACACCGGAAACTATAAAACCTCTCGGAAGATGCCAGTGAAGGTGAGCTTGGGTATGCCTCCACTGTACAGTGTGATGGACTGGGAACATATCAGGCATTTGAATGGAAGAGCTAACCCTAAGAAATAAAGCTTCCAGAAGGAAGCAGAGTGGGAAATCTGGGAGATGTGGTGTTGACAGAGATCTCTTAGATGGCACCAAACGCACAGCCTGTAAAGGGGAAGCAGCAGGCAATCTGAACTCATCCAAAATTAGAAACTTCTATGTTTAAAACAAAATCATTAAGGAGCTGAAAAGGCAGACAATAGATTTGGTGGGAAAGAAAACCCAAAAAACAAAAAACTCCGGGCAGTGGTATCAAACGCCTTTAATCCCAGCACTTGGGAGGCGGAGGCAGGCGGATCTCTGTGAGTTCCAGGCCAGCCTGGACTACAGAGCAAGAGCCAGGAAAGGCACAAAGCTACACAGAGAAACCCTGTCTGGGAAAAACAACAAAACAACAAAACAACAACAACAACAAAAACAAAAAGAAAAGAAAAGAAAAAAAAGAAAAGAAAAGAAAAGAAAAGAAAAGAAAAGAAAAGAAAAGAAAAGAAAAACAAAAACAAACAGGCTATTCAAAAGAAATAGAAAGTGAAGGGTTTTAGGAGACAGGCAGAGTCACCAGGCGGGTTGTGGAGGTTAGGAACGAGGAAGGTCGACATCCCATCTCAGCTTAACCTTCCCTCCAGTTTGCTTCAAGGAACAATTTTCTGAGCCTGGGGACTCATCATGTCTGCAGGATCAAGGTGCTGCCGGGAGACTGTGGCTAGAATTAAACTCCTGTAATGACACCCCGTGAGCTCATTCAGTAGCGGTGCACACCAAGTGCCTGGTGGCTTCTTGTGCACATTAAATATTCAAGAGGTTATTTATCACTAATCACTAACCCCCAAACAAAGCTTTGGTACAAGCCCTTCCATTTTAACTCTTGGATCATTATGTGAAGAAAAACAAGAATTTCCAAGTGCTAGCCAATGAACACTTATTTTAAAGGTCAAAGGTAATGTGACGGGAAAAGCTGAAAATCCCCGAGGGTCAGAATTTGATTTCACGGCTGTGCTTTAGTTCAAATGTGCACCTTGCTGGGAGGCCGGGGAGGTGGCTAACACAGCCACAGCATGTTTTATTCATGTGTTCATCCCCCCCCCCCCCCCCCGCAGTCATCTTCATTATTTAGTATTAGTTAGGCAGAATAATAAGTTTAAGTGTGACCCTTTCACACCAGCCTGTGGTGTTCTTTAACCACATTTCCCTCCCTCCCATTGCTATTTCTGCTTCCTCCTCCCTAACAGCCCTTCTACGTCCATGTCCAGCCCCCTACCCCTAGATTCTACACATAAAGGAAAAGATGATATTTGTCTTCCTGAGCCTGGCTTGGTTCCCTTGACATAGCAAGCTCTGGTTCCGTCCATTTTCCTGCCAAGGACTCAGTTTCCTTTTCCTTTAAGGTTGACTGTAACTCAGTGTGTATCTCTACCACATCTTCTTTACCCGTCCATGCTTTGATGGGTACCTCGGCTGGTCTACTCCGAGACTATTGTCAACAGCGCCACAGTAAACACAGGTGACCTTTGGGTGTGTGTGCAGGAACAGAATGGCTGGGTTGTATAGAGTTGCTGTTCTGCCTGGGACGAGATGCACCTTGTGGTAGTTTCATTTGTAACCCCTCATGGAGATCAGTTTGAATTCTTTCCATCTCATTTGTTTCCATGAATGAACTTATTTCCATTATGTCAAAGACCTTGCTAAATCTCCAGTCTCCAGGAGGTCTGAGGCAGTTCTGTTGGGACTTGCAATGTTTGCCAGTGGATAAGCTGTTCCTAAGAAACAAGGGGATGGCCAAGCCACAGGGCTCAGAGGCTCAGACAAACCGGTGGGTGTTTCACCTTCCAGCAAGTGCCCTGGGGAGTGCATGGGAAGACCTGTAACCACATGTTGGGTCTTCTTCACAGGGCCGATGAGGGGACCATCTAGGGTCAGGGATCCCCAGGTAAAATAGGACTGAACTCTGTGAGCGTAGCCAGGAGTGGCCTCAAAGCTCAGAGGGAGAAGTCCAGCTGAGCACCTGGCCCTGGCTCCGAAGTCCTCACCCCTGTCCAGTTCGCAAGAGTCTGAAAGCACATTCCATTCTGTGGGCAGGGAACTCCATCTTAGCCCGAATAGGCAGTGGTCACACAACATCACAATCTGGGCACCTTGATTCTTCAAGCAAGTGGATTCTGAAAGTCTGGGGTCAGGGGCCAGTGCAGGCGGTGGGCTCTGGTGAGGATCCGCTTTCAGGAAGCAGGTGGCATCTTCTTGCTGGGTTTTCACCAGGGGGAAAGGAACTTGGAGTTCTTTGTGCATTTTTTGATAAAGATACTAGTTATGGAGTACCTTCCAAGAGATGCACTCCCAATGGCCCTTGCCTTCGGGGCGAATTTTGGGCAGCTCACCCAAAAGCAGCTGCCTTTTGTGTGGTAGAGACAGAGGCACATAGAAAGATGGTTTGATGGAGGGAGAGAAGGGAGGGAGGGATGGAGGGAGAGGGGGAGGGAGGGAGGGTCATACCCTTCTTCAGCTCATTGCTAAGCAATCACCCTGGCGGGGAAACAGCAAGCTAGGCACTTCCTTGCCTTCAGGGGGAAGCAGTAACTTGTTGACACTGGACAGGACCATGTGCCCCACCTCTGTGGGTGTGGTGGCTGAGGAGCCAGGGGCATTCCACAGGCTCTTTGTTGTACCTGGGTGTCACAGATGCCCTGGGGCTGGGCCCTGGGGCTGGGCAGCAGGCTCTCTCTTTTTGCTGAGGTCCTGATGGTCTGCACACACTGTCACACACTGCCTTCTGCCCTTCTCCCTTGTCACACTTTCTCTCTGTTACTGTGTGTCCCTTGGTGGTCTCGGCTTCTGTCTCTCACTCATTCTTGGTCTCTCTTTGTCTCTCTATGTCCCTCCTGCCTCTGTCTCTCTCTTCTTCTCTGCCTCAGTCCCTCCTGACTCCCTCAGTTTCTGGGCCTTCACTGTCTTTGCTCCTGTCTCCCTCCATCTTTCCTAAGTGATGTGAGCACTGCTAAGCGGGCTATGATGGACCGCCACGGTGGGTGAGCAGGTAGCCATAGGTCAGGGCACTGGTGCCATCCAGGGTCCTCGGGCCTTTGTATCTTCTCCTACACTAAACTAGGGTAGATTTGCAATTTCAAATTGCCTTCCTTCATCTCCCTTCTGATCCATGGCCACCAGCCAATCTTGGAGCCCCGGCTCACTCCCTGAGCTGCACTGGAAAGTGCAGACTCTTCCCTAGGACAGCTTGTCAGTAGGTTCGGCCTGTTCTAACCCTGTTCCCTCCCATGCTCTCCATATTGCATTCTGGGTCTGTCGAAAGAGGAGCTGCTCCTCTGGAGCATTCTCTCAAGGCCTCCAGCTGGGTGGATGGGGCCCACCCACAGAGCGGAGGGTCATCAGCTTGCTGAGTGAAATGTTCATTTTTACCCAAAACCCGCTGCCTCAGCAACATCCGGACCAGTGTCTAACTGAACATCTGGGTGCCACAGCTGGCCAAAGCACATGTACTTGACAATCACAGGCATGGCTGGGGATACTGTTAAAATGGAAGTCTTTGTTTTAAGAGGCAGGTGGCCACAGGCTTAGTGCCCTTGTGTACTTACCTGGGAACCAAAGGGACCGGAAGCCACTGCTCCCAACAGAACCATGAAGCCGCAGCTGTCTTTGAGGAGGCTCAGGAGTTGCTTCAGGTATGGCGGTCTTCCTGGAGAATATCCCGGGCCCCAGAGCTTCAGCGTGAAGACGTTGGGCATGGAGATTGGCAACTGCTCCATGCCAAGTCTGCCCTCTTAGTTTTTTTACACCTGGGCCTAAGGACCAGGGGCTGGTTGTTTTTGAGTTACAAAATCTGGAGACAGCCTCAGCTTCCCGTTACCAGAGGAACAGGGACTCTGCCCCTTCTTGGACTGTTCTGGACAGGCCCTTACCTCCCCCTTGGGTTCTGTTTCTCTCTCAGGTCAGGCCCACCAGTCCCTCTTCTCAGGTCAGGCTGTGCTTCCTTTCCCCTCTGTCCTTTTTATGTCGTCTGCCATGAATATGTATGCCCTGCCTGGTGGAAGCTGCCTGTGGAGGGGGTGTCTGTGTGTGAAGGACCAATTGTAATGGTAGGACAAACACATAGACACAGATACACCATATACATTAGACTCCCCTCCCTGACACAAACACACACATAGCTCATAACCATGATATAGATACACATACACACAGACACACATACACACACACACACACACACACACACACACACACACTACATATGCACATAATACATAGATCACACACACATAGACACATACACATATGACATATATACACAACACACAGACACATGCACAGTCTGTTCGCTTGTTTTTGTGTTTCTCCTTGGTTCTAGCTCAAGAGGAGGTCGGTGAAGGTGTGCTTATTGCCCTCGGGGCAACTACAGTACCATCAGTAGCACATGTGACCTTGATGTCAGGAGGAATTGCAGTAGTTCCACGTACCTCCACAGCTGTGGCATCAGAAATTTAAAATCCTGGCTTGCCAGGCATCATACTTTCACTTAACGCATTAAAAATGAAGTACACATACCGCAACATCTCCCTTTGAAACCGTAAAGAGTTTATTTTGGCACAAAGGAACTTTATTTTCTTAGTTACATCCTTGCACGTCCCAGGATAAGAATCCAGACACAAATCCACAGCTAATAATAGACACAGTTTCACTAAATTCACAGAGCACAGGGGAAAATCCTTAGTGTTCATTCAACTGAGACAAGACAGGCGGGTAGTGGACACAGCTGCAGGGCAGCTGGCTCCAGCAGGATGCTTGATTAGTCTCTGAGTGACAAGGAGTGTGCTGGAAAGAAATACAAATCAATATGATTAAAAATATTTGTTTTTGGACTCAGCATTCCTAAAAATGTGGAGGAGTCAATGAGATTTTATTTATATACTCACTTACATTTAGTATAAAAAGTGAAAAATGTTTCATAAAACAACCTCTGGAGGCATCATGATCCCCAACCTCAAGCTCTACTATAGAGCTACCATAATAAAAACAGCTTGGTACTGGCATAAAAACCGACATGTAGACCAAAGGAATTGAATTGAAGACCCTGAAATTAACCCACACACCTATGAACATATAATTTTTGACAAAGAAGTAAAAAATGTACAATGGAAAAAAGAAAGTATCTTCAACAAATGGTGCTGGCATAACTGGATGTCAACATGTAGAAGGTTGCAAATAGATCCATATCTGTCACCATGCACAAAACTTAAGTCCAAGTGGATCAAAGACCTCAACATAAATCCAGTTACTCTGAATCTGATAGAAGAGAAAGTAGGAAGTAGTCTTGAATGCATTGGCACCAGAGATCACTTTCTAAATATAACACCAGTAGCACAGACACTGAGAGAAACAATCAATCAATGGGACCTGTTGAAACTGAGAAGCTTTTGTAGAGCAAAGGACATGGTCAACAAGACAAAGCGACAGCCTACAGAATGGGAAAAGGTCTTCACCAACCCCATATCTGACAGAGGGCTGATATCCAGAATATATAAAGAACTCAAGGAATTAGACATCAAAATGCCCAACAGTCCAATTAAGAAATGGGCTATATAACTAAACAGAGAATTCTCTACAGAGGAAGCTCAAATGGCTGAAAGACATTTAAGGAATTGCTCAACATCCCTAATTATCCGGGAAATGCAAATCAAAACGACTCTGAGATACCACCTTACATCCTGTCAGAATGGCTATGATCAAAAACACTGAAGACAGCTTATGCTGGAGAGGATGTGGAACAAGGGGAACTCTCCTCCACTGCTGGTGGGAATGCAAGCTTGTACAGCCACTTTGGAAATCAATATGGTGCTTCCTTAGAAAATTGGGAATCAATCTCCCCCAAGACCCAGCTGTAGCACTCTTGGGCATATACCCAAGGAATGCTCAATCATGCCACAAGGGCATTTGCTCAGCTATGTTCATATCAGCATTGTTTATAATAGCCAGAACCTGGAAACAACCTAGATACCCTTTAACTGAAGAATGGATAAAGAAAATATAGTACATATACACAATGGAGTACTTCTCAGCAGAGAAAAACAATGACACTATGAGGTTTGCAGGCAAATGGATGGATGGATCTAGAAAAAATCATCCTGAGTGAGGTAACCCAGACTCAGAAAGACAAACATAGTATGTACTCACTCATAGTAGGATACTAGATGTAAAACAAAGATGACTAGACTGCTACACAACTCCAGGGAGGCTACCTAGAAAATGGGACCCTAGGAAAGACACAGGGATCACCCAATGACAGAGAAATGGATGAGATCTACATGAACAACCTGGACAACAGTGGGAGTAATGAAGGGCAAGTTTCGAGGGAAAGAAAGCTTAGGGGAGCAGGAGATCCCAGCTGGATCAAGAACAGAAAGGGAGAACAAGGAATAACAGACCATGATAAATGAAGACCACATGAGAACAGGAATAAGCAGAGTACTGGAGAGGTCCCCAGAAATCCACAATGATACATCCACTGTAGACTACTGGCAATGGTGGAGAGAAAGCCTGATCTGACCTAGTCTGGTGATCAGATGACTAAACACCCTAATGGTCGTGCTGGAACTCTCATCCAATAACTGATGGAAGTGGATGCAGAGATCCTCAGCCAGGCCCCAGGTGGAGCTCCAGGTGTCCAATTGTCGAGAAAGAGGAAGGTCTGTAAGAGCGTGAATTGTTGAGACCAAGATTGGAAAAAGCACAAGGACAAATAGCCAAACTAATGGAAACACATGAATTATGAACCAAAAGTTGTGGAGCCCCCAACTGGATCAGGCCCTCTGGATAAGTGAGACAATTGAATAGCTTGAACTGTTTGGGAGGCACCCAGGCAGTGGGACTGGGACCTGTCCTTAGTGCATGAGCTGGCTGTTTGAAACCTTGGGCATATACAGGGACGCTTTGCTCAGCCTGGAAGAAGGGGACTGGACCTGCCTGTACTGAATCCACCAGGTTGAATTGAATCCTCAGGGAGTCTTGGTCCTGGAGGACATGGGAATGGAGGGGAGGGGATGGGGGAAGCTGGGGCGGGAGGGGGGAGGACAAGGGAACCCATGGCTGATGTGTAAAATTAAAACACAAATATAATAAATAAAAAAGGAGAAAAAAAGTGAAAAATGAATTTTAAAAGATATATATATATATATAAAGACAAGGTGTTGGGATGTATCCCAGGCTGGCCCCCAACTCACAGCAATGCTCCTGCCTCAGTTTTTTTCTGGGATTATAGACACGCTCCAGTTTAAACTGAGAAGTTTTATAAACAGGAAATAACAGCCCTGCTGGTCCTCAAATGGAGACACTACAGAGCTCCACCAGGAGAAGGTGGACACAGAGGCAGGGGAGTCCTCAGGAGGGTGATGAGAATGTCTCTGCTGTCCTCTGTCTTCTCAAAGTTTGGGGCACTGCAAGAGTTTCTGGGGATCTTGCGTTCAAAGAAAGGCTCTTGATACAATAGCAGAGTAATGAGACTGTCCAGGTGGGGACATCACAGATTGTAAGCATGAGGTGGCCTTGAGGGTGAAGTCTCAGGTGGAGAAGTAGTTAGGGCTCATCATATGGCAGGGGTGGGGTGGGTGGGGGGGTGGAGGGGCAGGTGGGGGAGGGTGGAGGGGGTGTGGTGGGGGAGGAGTCTAAGCTGGAGCAGTGAAGGAGGAAGGGGAAGAGATCCAAAACCAGCCGGCAGGAGAGCTGCTGGGGTGCTGGGGAGCTGCTGGGGTGCAGGAGAGCTGCTGGGGTGCTGGGGAGCTGCTGGGGTGCAGGAGAGCTGCTGGGGTGCTGGGGAGCTGCTGGGGTGCAGGAGAGCTGCTGGGGTGCAGGAGAGCTGCTGGGGTGCTGGGGAGCTGCTGGGGGTGCTGGGGAGCTTCTGGGGTGGTGGGGAGCTGCTGGGTGGTGGGGAGCTGCTGGGGTGGTGGGGAGCTGCTGGGGGTGATGGGGAGCTGCTGGGTGGTGGGGAACTGCTGGGGTGCTGGGGAGCTGCTGGGTGGTGGGGAACTGCTGGGGTGCTGGAGAGCTGCTGGAGGGTTACTGGGAGCTGCTGGGGGTAGTGGGGAGCTGCTGGGTGGTGGGGAGCTGCTGGGGTTGCTGGAGCTGCTGGGTGCTGGGGAGCTGCTGGGGTGCTGGGGAGCTGCTGGGGGTGGTGGGGAACTGCTGGGGTGCTGGGGAGCTGCTGGAGGGTTACTGGGAGCTGCTGGGGGTAGTGGGGAGCTGCTGGGGGTGGTGGGGAACTGCTGGAAGGTTGCTGGGAGCTGCGGGGGGTGGTGGTGGGGAGCTGCTGGGGTTGGTAGGAGCTGTGGGGGGGCGGTGTTAGGGAGCTGCTGGAGGGCTATGGGGAGCTTCTGGGGGTTCTGGGGAGCTGCTGAATGCAGCCGCGCCAGCATGCTCCCTGACCTCTGCAGTGATCAGCTGTAGCTATACCTCATAAGGACTGTGCTCAGCTGGTGGGCTTGGATGCTCTGCTCCCCTCTAGGGGTGGCTGTGCACTGGACTCTGGCTTCCAGGAAACAAGACCAACATTCTTCCATGGGGAGAAGACCCATCCTCCTTGCTCCAGGAATCCAGAGCACCACCTGTCCCTGTATCTTCCTATGAATGGTTTCAGCTCTCTCTCAGGATAATGGTCACATGTGTAGCCGGTGACCTGCTCATCTCCCAGAAACTCCCAAAAGAAAGAAACCTGCGTGTGGGAAGGGCTCAAGAAGGGACCAGGACTCCCAGCCAGTCCTCCTTTCTCTATTCTTCCTCCTCTGGGAAGGCTGAATTGCCAGCTCCTCCCCATCACTGTCGGCCTTGCTTGCTCCCGTACCCAGGGACAAATGAAAGACACCGCAAAGGTTGTCCAGATGTCTATGGGTGCGTCCCGACATTTCCTAGAAAAATTCCAGTAAATAAGAACAATGGAGACCATTATATGACTTATTCCTTGGAGCAAATGCTGTCCTGCTTAGAACCTTGTTGAGAAATGAGATCCACCCTGCAGGGGGTGGGAAAAACGTTTGGCTTCTCTATGAACCACACCTATTGTTCTGCTCCTGAGGATTCTTCGATCACCCCTGTTCCTTCCTGGCTGTGCCTCCTTCCTGGATCCAACAGGAGGACCCAGCAGCTGTCTAAGAGTGGAGGGGAAGGAGGCCTGGGGCACCAGAGCAAGAAAAAGCCTCAGTTTAGGGATGAGGTCCTGGCACTGGACAGCGAGGGTTTGTCTATCAGGGTAAGAGAGAGGGGCATCTACAGATATCCTGGACCTGACTGCATCACACCAAGCTGTCCCAATTACTGAGCGTGTTTAGTTCATTTATCCGTTCAACAAATGAGGCAGTATTCAGACTCCAGTGGCTGCGGCAGCATGTAGGGAATGGAGGGACGCCTGTGAGAGTGTACAGCGTCGGCTGCCTAGTGTGCACCACAAGCATCCTGCTGTAGCATCCGTGTATCTGTGCTCAGTATCCCAGGCCTGGACTGAGCATCTAGGTTCAGCATGTCCGATTGAGCATCCCTATGTGGGATAAGGAGCACTCCAGATCTAAAAACCTCAACAGAACACCGTGCCTATTGATTGTGTGGCCCAACAGAGCTTCTGCGAGACCTGGCCTTCTGGCCTGTCCTCTGCCGCCCCCTGCCGGCAATGCGCCATAATGCTGGCTCTCAGCTCTCCTCTAGGGAGTTGAGAGTGTAGCGCCCTGAATCTCAAAGGGCATTGTTAAAGTTTCATTCTGTTGCTATGGTAAAGGACTTGACCAAAGCAACTTGGGGAGGAAAGGTTTTATTTGGCTTACGTTTCCAGGCCACAATCCAACACTAAATCAGGGCAGGACCTGAAGCACAGACCGTGGAGGAACCTGCCTGCTTAGGGATGGTGCCACCCACAGTGGTCTAGGCTGGCAAACATCAGTCATCAATTCTGCAGTTGAGGTTCTTCCTTCTCAAGTGACTCTAGGTTGCATCAAGTTGACAACAAACACTAGCCAACGCAGACAGTTCCTCTTCAGTGACAAATGGTCAAGAGGGTGGTGCTTCCGTGGTGTGAACTAGATGGTCTCACAGATTTCTCAGGTGTGATCTCCTACCATCTATGGTACTTCTTGATGCTTGGTTGAGGAGTCCAGAGGTCAGAGCTGGAAGGGTCCAGCAACCATGGAGGACCCACATCCCCCTGCCCACATCCTCATATAGGAGACACAGGCCACAGAAAAGCTTGGTGATATTTAGGGAGAGCTGGGGTGCAAGGTGAGACATGGAACCTACGTCTCTTGATTCTTAACCCATGACCTTCACCATTACCCTGAGTCCCTAAGGATTCTCTGGGGCAGCCTGGTGCTTCCCCTAGCAACTCTATATAGGGATCATGAGCTTTTCTGTCCCTGTGAACTCAGCTATGACCTTCTTATTAAGGTTGCTCTGAACTCTTTAGGCCACCACAAACAGAGCCTGGAGCTGAGGCAAGCAGACTTGGAGGAGGGTGGGGTCTGGTGATTCCAGCACCTTCTTTCCTAACAGGGTGTTTTGGTTTGTTCATTTGGGTACTGGGCCTTCCCGAGGTTCTCAGGGGCCTGGAACCTTGAATCAGTCTTAGAGGGTTTCTTCTGCATTTTTCCCCACCACCCCAAAAGTGACCAGGCTGCGCCCAAGTACATTTACTCTGGCCAAAATTCAGATGCTCTAGAAGGCAAGACGTGCAATGATTGACAGTAGATGGATGTGTTCCCCAGAGCAGAAGAGGAGGGAAGAAATGGCTGGAGAATGCTTCATCTACCAGAGAACATGGCCTTCACATTTCAGGAAGAGTGGAGGCGGCGGACCACAGGAGAGCTGGACTCTAGGTACAGGCCATCAGGAGGGAGCTGTGATCTGCGGTCAGGTGACATGGCCTTTCTTCCTGGTGAACCATGGGAGGTGAACAGTGGCATTGAGGAAAGAAAGCAGGTGAGATGGGCCAGCGCAGGCCTATGCAGACGCTCTGGGGGCAGGGGAAGGGCAAGAAGAGGACTGTCATGGTCGGGGGCGACAGGGCCTCAGGACTACCCCCAGGATTGGTACCTGGTGGTGGTCCCAGTTCAGGGAGTGAGGAGGAAGGTGCCTCTGGTAAGCTCCCTGTATTGTCAGGGACCTTTGACTCCTGTGCTCCCTTCCCAGAACAAAGAGAACACCGAGGCACACAGAGGGAGGGACAAGGAGAGGTCAAACTGTGTTTCACATCTAGTGGCATGATTTCTCTCTGGGAAGGAAAGGCCACTGTTTGGGAAGTGACAGAGAGGGCGCAGAGAACAGCTCCAGAGCCCATGAGCTGGGAGAAGAGAGCGAGGGAATGGCCAGACAGATCCGTGCAGCGCAGGGCTTCTGTGCCTGGCAGGGCTGAGGGTTCAAGATGAGAGCAGGCCCAGAGCTTGGCTGTGAAAGCTTGAGTTATTTTTGTTTTAATTTGCGTATTCGTATACTTACATAGATCGCATGTCAATTGAAGACACAGATGGTCTTGTAGCTCCTCCTCCTCTCTCTTTCCCCCTTTGACCCCAGGATAACTTATGTCACAGGCATCCTGGATGTCCCTTTCAACTTTTCTATTCACTGTTTCCTAGTGTCTGACTCCCCCAACCCCAGCTGTCCCCGGAAGAAATCCCTGTCCACCCTGGGTCCCCCGACTCATCACTCTTGGATACGGCAGTGGTTGACCATGCCTCTTCCTGTTACAGGGTTGTTCATTTTGCTCCTGGTATTTGACTGATGAACAATGTGCCTTTATCTGCTGTTACCGTGACATCTTTGTGACAGTTCCCAAGATATATGTTAAGATGTACGTGCATTAAAATTTAAAATGCATGGCTGTCATGCTTTCTGAAAGGGTTCTCTGTTGCTCGCGTTCCCACCGGCAGCAAGTGACATTGCCACTTTCCTTAGCTTGTCAGTCAGGCGAGGTTCACAATGTTTTAGTTTGAGTCTTAAGATGCACGTGCCTTCTTTCTTAATTTATTTATTTTCCCCCTTCTTTCCTTCCTTTGTTAAGTTTGAGTGTCTATTGCGGGGCTGTCAGCTGTTCAGAATTGCTCTTCTGTAAGCTTCTTTCTTCCTCTTCTTCGTTTTTGCTTTTTTCTTAATAATTTGATAGAAGCTTTAATATGCCGGCATTAACTCTTTGACACATCCCCACAAATACCTGTTCCAGATTTACCATTTGTTAATATATCTTTAGCCCTGTGAGAATCCATTACCATGTTGTTAACATGTTATTTAGGAATTAGTGATTCTACACCCACAGTGTCCTTGTTTGCTCCCCATTACTGTGATGAATAATGAGTAAAAAACCACCTGGGAAGGAAAGGGTTTATTTGGTTTCTGTGTTCTGACCACACTCCATCATTGGCGAAGCCAAGGCAGGAACTCCAGGTGAGGACCTGAGAAAGAACTCTAGGTAAGGACCCGAGGCAGGAACTGAAGCAGAGAACTGGGGGAATGCTGCTCTCTGGTTTTCTTTCCATGACTTGCTCTGCCTTTTTGATATACCACCCAGGACCAGCTGCTCAGGGGTGGCATCACCCACAGTGGGCTGAGCCCTCCCACATCAATCATTAAACAAGAAAATGCCACATAGTCTTATCTATAGACCATCTGATGGGGCAAGCATCAGTTAAGTGCCCTTCTTCCCAGATGACTCTAGCGTGCACAAAGTTGTCAAAAGCTAACCAGCAAACCTAGGTGTGATGGCTAGTCTTGGTTGTCAACTTGACTGCATCTGGAATTAACTAAAACCCAGAAATAGAGGGCTTATCTTTGAGGATTTTTTTTTTCTTAATTAGAAGTGGGAAGTTCTACTTCTAATCTGGATCTCTGAGGTAGGAAGACCCACCTTTAATCCAGGTCTCTTGAGCTGGGAAGATCCACCTCTAATCCATGTCTTCTGCTGGAAGCCTGTATAAGGACATGGAAGAAGGAAGCTTTTGCTCTTTGCCTGCTTGTTCTTGCTCTCACGGGTAAGTCCATCCTTCACTGGCTTTTGAGCCTTCTTCTTTGAAATTCCAGCATACACTGAAGACCAGCTGAGACATCCTGCCTTGTGGACTGAGCAACTACTACTGGACTTTCTGTTCATAGCTAGCCATTGTTGGATTAGCTGAACTGCAGACTGAAAGTCATTCTAATAAATCAATATCTATCTGCCTATCTATCTGTCTATCTATCTATCTATCTATCTATCTATCTATCTCTATCATCTATCTATCCATCTATCATCTACTTATCTCTCTCTCTCTCTCTACCTATTTATCTATCTATAGATTTATTCTATAAGTTGTGACACTCTAGAGAACACTGACTGATACAAGAGGAAATTGAAAGATTAAATAAAAGGTTATCTTTTATCCACTTGCCACACTGGTGATACAGTCACCAGAATTCTGTCTATAGGAACTGAGAGTAGTCTGAAGTCACAGCCAGAAAACTGATGTGGTAATTAGACTGCTCATAGACCTGAAAGAGACTTCATGTGTGTGTGTGTGTGTGTGTGTGTAGTTCTAAGTGGAATAATACATTTCTCCTTTTGACAAGGACAGTAAACATATTGCTTTAGAGGCCCCTCTGCATTTTAAATTGAGTGGCTCTAGAACAGCCCTCCCTCTAAAGAAGGTCACATTCTGAGGCCTTAGAAGTTAAGATTGTGACATAGGTATTTTTTTTTTCGAGACAGGGTTTCTCTGTGTAGCTTTGCGCCTTTTCTGGAGCTCATGTGGTAGCCCAGGCTGGCCTCAAACTCATGGAGATCCGCCTGGCTCTGCCTCCCGAGTGCTGGGATTAAAGGCATGCGCCACCACCACCCGTGACATAGGTATTTTAAGGGCACACAATCCATCGAATAACAATAGCACACTACACAATTTGATTATGCATTTGACTTATTTTCTGTACCCACTCATTAGCACATAAGCCACTTGAAAACGTTTCCTGCATGGTTTTAGGCTTTGTGGTGTGGTGGAGGCACCAGAAATGGGAACCAGGACCCGGAGAGCTGAGAGACAGAGAAACTGATACTGGAGGAACAGGAAGTAATAAGTTAACGTCAAAAGGATCCATTTAAGCTTGTGTAGGAAATATTGGTACACACAGTGGAATTTAGCTGGAGCAGCCCTGTGGGAAGCACAGAGGCTCTGTGCCACACATGAGCACAGGGGAACCAGGGATGTTAAACACAGGGTTATTCCTTCAAAGAGAGGGATGCATAACCTGTTGTCCATCAAGAAGGCTGGGAGAGGGTGCAGTTAATAGCCTGGTGACCTTTGCTCTTCCTGTGTAGCCAGAGACTCTTCTGGCTCTGGATCCTCCCGACCCGTATTGTACATTTGTTTTTCTCACTCAGTCCATAGATCCCATCTTTTATGGAATATGTCACATGTAGTCAATCTATAGAACCTATCTTTCTGGAAGGTGTCACATGTACTTTATAAAGAGTTTTAATGTAGTCCCATCTGATCTTTAATTTAGCTTATTTTGTTTCTCAAAGAGATTTATGTATGCTTTATTGTACACACAGGATTGAATTAATTATCTCCAGAAAAGTTTTCACCAAATTATGCTGTACTTAAATATGCCTAAAATAAACTGCTCAGGGTCAGACTCCTGAAGTTTGACCCAACACAGACCCCTGAGCTCCCCTGGATTGTCACTCTGCTGGCCGTGAAGGTCACAGAGCTCTCAGCATGAGTAGTATACACTAAGCAGACTTGCTAGAAGCTGCATGACAGAAAAATGTGGACCTCTAACATAACTAGACTTTAGATTTGCTGAAAATATGTTCCCGAAGATTTGTTCACTAGGAATGCTGCCAATTAGGCCCTCTCCCCATAACAAAAGGAGACAGTCAGACTCCCAGCTCCCCATTAGGACCATTCCCATGTCAAGAAGCAAGCTTCCACAGGACAGCTCAAAGTGGACAGCACTGGGTCAGGGTTGCCATTCAGTCCTGTCTGTCATTACGTCCAAGGTCAGGAAGAGTATGATTCTGCCTGACAGGAACAGCGTGGTTGACAGCTGCCCAGGAAAAGTAGCCTTGATCTGTGTCAGCATGACTATGACAGTATTTTACATGGTAAATCTCCCCATTTATCCAGACAATCAGACCTCAGAGTATCTGTCTCTGTGAAACATGTTTAATAGATCAAAGTAGGACTTGAGGCTGTGAAACTCAGTCAGCGGATGGGAGTTGCGGTTCAGGGCTGGATCCCTTTTGTGCATGAGGCAGATCCAGTTGTACATGATTATTAAAGAGTTTCCTTTCTTAATCTCTAAGTGCTGGGTGAGTCTCACTGGGGAGGCACATCAATGCTACAACAAAACCATAGCTTCCTGAACATGGAGGAGCCTTGTAGAGCGTTCATTCTCCTGAAGAACCAGGGTTGGCATCTGAGGCAATGTTACATCTGTTATGGGTAAGATGACGGCAGCTGGCGTCTGAAACCCCCTAAGTGAAGTGACCAAGGATGACAAGGGGGATGCTCCATCCCCGAACCGCTGCCTGCCATCAGCAGGTTTTCTTCACTCTGGTCCCAGCGTGCTTTCTCTCCCTTCCCTGGAGATCCAGACTGTTCTAAGAGGCAGGCCTGGGAATGCAGGGCTCAGTTCTCGAGTGGAGGCTCTGAGCATGACAGGGATCCCCTACTTTGCCAGTCCAGGAGAGAGATCTCACATCTAGAGTTGCTTTAATCTTTATTTGTAGATATTTAACATGTAGCATGGTATTGAGAAAAGGATTTATGTTGTGTGTATGAATGTTTTGTTTGCATGTGTATGTAGGTATTGAGTGTATAGCTGGTGCCCATGGAGGCCAGAAGAGGGCATTGAATTCCTTGGAACTGGAGTTGCAGCTGGCTGTGAGCCACCATGTGGGTGTTGGGGACTGAACCCTGGTCCTTTGCAAGAGTATTAAGCACTTTTAACTGCTGAGTCATCTCTCCAGCCCTGTGTGCTATTTTTAAAGCATATAGTACCCAAAGGAAAACAGAACTATCAGATCAAATTTGTTCAGAGACATCCAGAATCCAAGTCCCCTTACATATCAAGCATCCCTGTCCATGGAAAGGCACCAGGGCTGTGATTTAATAGTCATTTTTCTCACTTAATATTCATCTGCTTTAAAAATAATTTGTTCAGCAGTCTTTGTAATGAGCTCTCCTGGGGATGTGCCCTGGGCTCTTGCTATTGACATGCCAATCTATAACCATGTCCCCACTGAAAACTTAACTACTCAGGGTTGTCATTATAGATAAGGCTGTGATAAGCAAATTATTATCTTCATGAAGATAACCTTTCCCTTTGGGAGGTCTGTTGACTTCTTAAGCAAAATGTCCAGGAATGAAATTACTGACAGTTCTTTTTACAGCTGTTTAAACATGACCAGAAAGTAATTTTCTCTATCTGCTTTTTAAGAACATCATTGGAGGTAGAGTGTTTGCCTGCAATGTGTGAGACCATGGGTTTGATTCTCAATACAGCAAAGAATAAACAAACAAACAAACAAATACAAACAAACAAATAAACAAAGCTACTGTAGTTAACATATGAGAACACCAGTGTATTTGTCCTGATTTGCTTCTTGTTGTTCTAACAAAACACCAACCAAAAGCTACTTGAGAAGGAAAGGATTTATTTTATATTACACTTCTAAGTCAAGGCAGGAACTCAAGGCAGGAACCTGGAGGCAAGAACTGAAACAGAGACCACGGAGGCATGCTGCTTTCTAGCTTGTTCCCCATGGCTTGCTCAGTCAGATTTCTTATATAACTCAGGACCACTGTCCAGGAGTAGCATTGCCCACAGTAGCTGGTGCTCTTTCACACCAATCATTAATCAAGAAAATGCCCTACAGGCCAATCTGATGGAGGCAATTCCTCAGCTGAAGTTTCCTCTTCCTTGGTGACTCAAGTTTGTGTCACATTGACACTAACCAAAACAATATCCTTTTCGGAGGATGGATGTTGGAGATTGAACCCAGGGCTTTGTAAATGCTAGGTGAACACTATCACTGAGCTACATCCACAGTCCAATTCCATGAGTTATGCAAATTATAATTGCACACATATTTTTCAAATGTCAGCAATGCCAAAGGCCAGCCTGGATATGCTGTGTGTCATGAGAGGATGTGTTTCACTAGACTGGTGTTGACAGGCATATGTGAGGAAGAGAGACTCTGTGGAGTTGTAGGGCTGTTTCGCTGACTCAGGACACAGTCATAAGCACCTTGGCAACAGCTCCTCACTCACATTCTGTCCCTGGTCCAGCTTCCAGCAGTCCAAGGGCCTCCTTCCTCCCTCCTCATGTGCTTCTGTTGCAATGGACAGTCCTCATGACTTTAGATCTTACTAAAGTGAGGTATGTAGGCACACACAGACACAATAAAAAAATAAAAAAACATTGAATGTTGTAGTTGGAGAGCTTCTCTCCAGGTGCCACCAAGCCCCCGCGGTCCCACAACCCATGAATAAAATAATCACTCAGATGCTTATATTACTTATAAACTGTGTGGCCGTGGCAGGCTTCTTGTTATCTACTTCTTCTATCTTAAATTAACCCATTTTTAAAATTAATCTATATTTTGCCACTTGGCTCATAGCTTACCGGTACCTTACATCTTTCTTGTCATGACGGTGGCTGGCAGTGTCTCTCTATCCAGGCTTCCACTTCCCACAATTCTCCTCCTCCTTGTCCTGCCTACCCTATCCTTCCTGCCTGGCTACTGGCCAATTAGCACTTTATTTATTTTAACCAATCAGAGCAACACATTTGACATACAGAACATCCCACAGCAGAATGTTTTTGAAAATGCTGGGAACAGAGGAACATGCTAAATGACCCAAGGGGTAAAATAAAATAAAAATTGGAAAATCTACATTCAAGTAACCAGTTTAGTTAATAAATTCACAACCTGGGAAATGATGGAAATGAGGAAAGGGTTTAGTTCAGCTTACACTTCCATATAGATCCATTATAGATGGACATGAAGGCAGGAACTCAAGGCAGGGACCCGGAGGTAGGAACTAAAGCAGAGGCCATGGAGGAACGCTGTTTACTGGCATGCTCACAGCCCAGTCTGGTGGGGGCATTTTCTCAAATGAGGCTCCCTCTTCCCAAATGTCTTTAGTTTGTGTCAAGTTGACATGAAACTAGCCAGCACAGGAAGGGAAAGTGAAATACCACCAGAAATAATCCGAGGAGGCAGGAAGAGAGGAGGCATGAAACATGTCATGGAGAGGACCTGCTCATGGGATTGATGCTATGTACATACACCATCAGTGGTTTGTTCAGGTGCCATGCCTCAGCTCTGGGAGCATCAGGTGCCGGGCCTCAGCTCTGGGAGCATTGAGCCTCATCATGAAGCACTGTTTGAAAATTAGACTCACAACACTGCAAACTGAACATTTGGCTGTGGAGGGTGTAGGAAGATGACAAAGCTAATTATAGTTTCTCTGCGTGTCCCTGAGCACAGGAGTCCTGGTGACAATTCTGGTCTAGTGGCATTTCCTTCAGCTCTTTAATTTCTGCACTGGTTGTGACAATAGATTTGCATAGAGGACGTTGGTGAAGGGTTTAAAAGTCACAGCATTTATGGGCTTCCGGCTTCTGTGAAAGAAGACAGATTCTTGAAGTGTTTGAATTTCATGATGATGAGGCTGGACCACGGGAACAATTGGTTTGTTGTTTTCATGTCATTGAGCCCATTTAGGCACCATTGTTTGTAAGCTCTGAAATACCACCAGAGCCCCTGACATCAGAATTCCTTAACAATCTAAAGCATCCTGCTGTGCATCCACTTAGGTCAGTCTGTTTTTAAAATTCACTTTAGTGCAAATGATGCCGAGAGAATGGGTGAAAAGAACTAATTCAAGCTAAGATTTTGCTAATAAAAATAACAAGAGGAAGGTTTCCAGCCTGGACAAGACCATTGTAAAAAAACCTGTTTCCCTCTGCTCTTCCCTGTGAGAGGCAGCCAGAAGAAGACTTTGAGAGGTAAGAGGGGGAAGCTGGGGTGGTTTGGGATCCAAGGACCATGAAACAACATGGTCACAGGTCTCTCACCTCCTCAATCTCAGAAACATGGCCAGTCTCTCAGACTAGCAACAGAAAGATGCCCAACTGCCTCACTAGTTGAAAGAAAATGCTTCTCACCAGAGTAGGTATGGTGATATTTTAATTGTGCTGAAATGTGATTTTATTTGTATGTTAATAAATAAAATTTGCCTGGAGATCAGAGGTCATTAGTGAGCCAGGAATAGAAGTCAGGTGGTGGTAGCCCACGCCCTTAATCCGATCACATGGTGGCCCGAGTCTTTAATCCCAGTACCAACCATAGAGACCAGGAGGTCTGTATAGACAGGCAGTGATGAGGAAGTCATGTGGCTGGGTTTAGAGCCAATGAGAAGGCAGAACAGGAAAGCAGTAAAACACAAGACACACAGGAAGAAGGTCTCTCTCAGGGAAGCGACTGCAGCAAGTGGTAAGCTAAAGGTAGTCTTGGTTCTTCGATAGTGCTCTGATCTCTTGGGCTTTTAACTCTGTATTTGGCTCTGTGTTTCTTATTTACTAAGACAGTTTAGAATTTCGTCTACAAGCAGGTGTGTGGTATGGGGACAAATACTAGAGAGACCCTTAGGAATGCTGCCAGAAATACTTGTTTTCCTCTCCTCTGGGCCCTGGTGGTTCAGAGACAATTCCATCTCCGATGTACTGGCCCTGGAAACTCCTGTGTTCACTGGACCAAGAATCTGTGTTCTGTTTAGATTCCCTGGGGCCATGTCTCTGTAGACCTTAACTATTGTCGACATGAAACACAGCTATTATCTCAAAAGGGAAGAAGAGATAGTTTATTCTTGAGTCAAATGTGAGTGACCATGGCCTGGGGAACATCAGTTCAGGTACCCTGAGTCATGTGCTCCACTATAGGAATAGTTACATAAACTTTTGTAGCAGAAGAACAAAAGAAAGTTATTAATCATGTCATTTTTCAAGTGTGTCAGTGAGGACAACAGGTAGGTAGGCTAGAGCAGCTGGCAGGAGGGCTCTCTCTCAGAAGTCTCAGGCACTATCCGAAACATCCTTGGGGTCTGGGTTGGTGGAAGCCGGTGTGTGGTGGTATTGTGTTCCCCAAAATATTGTGCACCCTAATGAACTTATCTGGGGTCAGAGAACAGAACAGCCACTAGATACAGAGGCCAGAAAATGGTGGCACACACACCTTTAATCCTAACATTGCAGAGGCAGAAATCTGTCTGGATCTCTGTGAGTTCAAGGCCACATTGGAAATAGCCAGGCATGGTGACCTATGCCTTTAATCCCAGAAAGTGAGCCTTTAATCCCAGGGAGTGATGGCAGAAAGCAGAAAGATATATACGGTGTGAGGGCCAGGTACTAGAAGCTTTAGGCTGGTTAAGCAGTTAAGCAGTTCAGCTGAGATTCATTTTGGATGAGGACTCAGAGGCATCCAGTTTGAGGAAACAGGATCAGTTGAGGAACTGGTGAGGTGAGGTTAGCTGTGGCTTTTGTTCTGTTTCTCTGATCTTCCAGCATTCACCCCGATACCTGGCTCCAGGTTTGTTTTTTTAAATAAGACCTTTTAAGATTCCTGCTACGCCGGTGGTTTCTATGCATCCCAAAGGCTTTACCTCCTAGTTGATACATGTTAAGTCAGATAAAGAGTTGGGCAGTGAATATTTATTAAAGGGGCCAAAGGTAGCCCAAGATAATTTTGACTCTGGATTCTCAACATGACTACTCCCGACGGACCCAGATTTCTAATCAGCTAGCGTGGTCGATTCCTTTAATATAAGTATGCTTTCCCCACTGGGAACTTTATTGCCCAGGACCTCTTGCTAGCCCAACATCATGTTTTGTACATGTAGAGGCCAAATGTTGTTTTGTGTCCCCTGATGCTAGGAAAGCTCGTTCGGATATGATAAGGGCAAGGATGAGCGAAGGGTGTATTTCAGCTGATAGGGTGCAGTGCATTGTTGAGGGAGGCCAGGGCAGGAACTGGAGCCGAGACCAAGGAGCAATGTACTGGCTGGCTCAGTTTGCTGCCTTTTACAACCCAGGACCACCTGCCCAGGGCTGGCACCACCCATGGATTAATGACCACCAGTCATTAATCAAGAGTTGTCCCCAGACTTGCCTCCAGGGCAGTCTGATGGAGGCTTTTCCTCAGTTGTGGTGCCCTCTTCCAGATGACTGCAGCTCGTGACAGAAAACTGACCATCGTAAGTTTCTAAGAATAGTGAGGAGGAAGACTCAGGGTCACATTAAAATTATTTTCCATCCTGATCCTGGTCACATTTTTTTTTTGTTTTGTTTTTTTTGTTTTGTGTTCTGTGTTTGACATAATAATCAAAACCTATATGCTCTAAAAAAGCAAACAGCCATTTTTACAAACCCCAAAGTCACACAACCAGACTGGCTGTATGGCTTCCATTATGTTTGTAGTTATATATATACACACATGAATATATATATAACATGTAGTTATATATATATATATATATATATATTCATATATATAAAATGAAACACTTTGATGTTAAGAATATTTGAAATAATTTATTATTTTTAATTTTAGTTTAGCTAGTTTGATTTTGTAGTCATTACTTCAGTTTAATTTAGGGAAGGTTGAAGCGCAATCCTGATTAGTCTTATTAAATAAAAACCCGGAGTCAGATATTAGGGTGGAAGCTGAAAGGTCAGCGAAGCAGAGCAGCCAGCCACAGTCACTTCTTACCTCTACAAAATCTCAGACTGAATGGGCATCCTGTCTCTACCAATCCTCAAATGGAATGGGCCAAGATCCTATCTCCACCTGCCTTATACTCCTGTCTTCACCTCCCGAGTGTTGGGATTAAAGGTGTGTGCCACCACCGCCCAGCTCTGTTTCTTTCAGACTGGTTCAATCTTGTATAGCCCAGGGTGGCCTTGAACTACTGATCTTCCTGCTTCCTCCTCCGAAGTGCTGGGATTAAAAGTGTGTGCCACCATTATCTGGCCTCTATGGTTAACTAGTGGCTAGCTCTGCCCTCTGATCTCCAGGCAAGTTTTATTTGTCAGAACACAAACAAAATATCACACAATAGAAGATTGCCCTTTATTGACCAAATTATTGCAAGTATTATTTTTGACTAATAATTTAATGCTACCAGTCTGGTTCAGGGAAATAAATGGATAGTCATATTACAGAAGAAATCAAAATCTGATAATAACAGTAGCCTCTGTGTGTGTGTGTGTGTGTGAGAGTGTGTGTGTGTGTGTGTGTGTGTGTGTGTGTGATGTACACATACATATGCACATGTGTGTACATGTACAGAGGTAGGCACTGGGAACCTTCTTCAGTTATTCTTCACTTTAATTTTTAAAAAAGGGTTTGCTAATTTTTATTTTATGTGTATGAGCATTTTGCCTGCATGGATGTCTGTGCATGCAGTGCCTACAGAGGCCAGAAGAGGGCACCAGATCCTCTGGAATGGGAGTTACAGACAGTTATGAGCTACCACATGGATGCTGGGAATGGCACACAGGCCCTCTGCAAGGGCAGCCAGTGCTTTTAGCCACTGAGCCATTCTCTAGCCCTTCCACCTTATTTTTAAAAGCAAGATCTCTTGCTGAACCTGGAGAGCATCAATTCAGCTAGTTTGGCTGCCCAGTCCCCAGTCACCTGTCTATCTCTGCTTCCCCAAGCTGGAATTACAGTCCTGTGCCTCCGTGTCATGGGTACTGGGGATCTTGTGCTGTGTAGTAAACACTTCACTCACTGGACCACCCACCCAGACTATGACAGCATCATTTTATGGTTCTTCCTTCCCATGTGCCAAAGATTAGTGGTAGGTAGAAACACAAGGCTGTCTTATAGGAAATCAGGAATGTTTCAAGTCTCACCAAAAAAAAAAAAAAAAAAAAAAAAAATACCCCACAGACTAAAAGATCACCTCACAGAACTACATTAAACCAGAATTCACTCTTAGTTAAAAAAAAAAAAAAAAAGAAAAGAAAGAAAGAAAAAAAAGATCGGGAAATTTACATCTCTCTCTTTTCTTTCAAGTGTGAGAGAGGGCTACTAAAATGTAAAATGTAAAAAGTAAAGAGAGAAGCTTGCTAATGTGGGCTTATGTTACTATGTTCTCCTTTGTCACTAGCTAATGAGCAGGGAGGGAGATGCTCTTGAAACGAAAACTCTGGATTAATTAATACAAGTGAGAAGTCTTTGGTTTGTAGGTCAATAGGATGATGTGAAATTCTTTAATGAGTCCTAATACAACACAGGGAACCCCAACATCAATGTTTTCTGCCTGGCTTTTGTCCAGAGAATGTGGATGATGTTATGATCTCTTTTCCCTCTAGGCTTTATCTTAAAAGAGACAGGGACGATCTTCCTCTTGGATGAAAGACTTTGTTCTAGGGACTGGAGAGATGGCCGAGCAGTCAAAAGCATCTTCCAGAGGACTCAGGTTTGATTCCAGCAGCCACAATCATCTAGAACTCCAGTCTCAGAGGATCTGATGCCCTCTTCTGGCCTCTGTGGCCCTGCATGTGGGCGGCACACAAAAATACATGTAGGCAAAAACAATCACATAGAAACAGATAAATAAATAAAATACTTTTGGTGTAGTTGAGGATGACCAGAGAAGAGAGTCAAAGAGAGTGATATAAAAGGGGAAAAGAGGGGCTGGAGAGATGGCTCAGAGGTTAAGAACACTGACTATTCTTCCAGAGGTCCTGAGTTCAATTCCCAGCAACCACATGGTGCCTCACAACCATCTGTAATGAGATCTGGCTCCCTCTTCTGGCCTGCAGGGATACATGCAAACAGAACATTGTATACATTAAAAGAAAAGTGGGGGGGGGAGGTCAAATTAGCATGAAAGTAGCAGGCTGAGGAAAGTTAGGTTCCTCAGAATTTATCTTTAGTCCTACATATTTAAAGTTTTCTTCTTATTTCTAAATTTTTAAGATCCTTATTTTCAACTTTGAAAATCTCTTAATCTCTCTGTTTCCTAGTAAATGAGCAACTTTATTGTTTATTTAGGTATTTAAAAAATTCAATTAATTACCTCTTATGATCCTAGTTTTGTGGTCAAGGATGTCTGATTTACTACTCAAAACCTCCAACCTGGGAATATAGAATGTTCTCCATTAAAAAAATCTGAAAGTTGAATTAACATAATTATCAAACATAAAACCATCTGGAGTTAAAATGGTGCTTTTTCCTCCACACATTTTCTCTGTTTTGAATTTTTATTTCCCACCATCATGTCTTTTCCCCCCTTTTCTGGAAGTTGTAACCCTCTGGTGGGACTCATTTTTTGGGTCAGTGTGATGTGTTGCTCATGAGAGTATCCCCTGGGGCATCACAAGTTCCTCCCATGTGCCCTGGGGTGTCCTGCATCCACACAGGAACATGAGGGGGCTCAAGACACTGGGTGATCCCCCCATGTGTGTCTTCCTGCTTAAGGCAATATGATTCTTTTCAGTGTAGGAATGTGGGACTTCCTTATGAGGCTGCTTTATGTTTTATGTTTTTTGGGGGGCTTACATCACCCTGCTCTGTCAGCCAGGAGAAAGCAAATGTCTTTTCTTTTTGGCATTTTTTCCTTACTTAGTTTTTATTCATAATCATAAACTTAACTCTGCAATCCAGCTAGACTTGGAGGGGAATGAGGAGAATATGGAACCCAGAGAACTTCAGTGGGAGCAGATTACAGGGTACTGTGAGCAGATGGGGTGGGGGTGCTCTCCTGAGCTACAGAAGGAATGGTCTGGTGGGTAAGAAGCCCGCAAGTCGAAAGAGTTAGAGTTGTCCACAGTCGGAAATGGTGATCTTCTTGCTGGTCTTGCCATTCCTGGACCCAAAGCGCTCCATGGCTTCCACGATGTTCATGCCTTCTTTCACCTTCCCGAAGACCACGTGTTTGCCATCCAGCCTGTAGAAGAATGACCATCATCAGCAACCAGTGGAAGACAGCACACTAGACAACTGCTACAAAACAACCCGAGACTAATACATGCACACATACAATCAGCACTCTTGCAGACTCCATCTCCACTAAGAGATGGGATGAAAGAAACACCACACGCGAGTCCCTCAGCAGGGTTGTGCTCTCTCAAACACACTCACTGAGTTTCTTACCACTCAGTCTTGGTGGTGCAGATGAAGAACTGGGAACCATTGGTGTTTGGTCCAGCATTTGCCATGGACAAGATGCCAGGACCTGTGTGCTTCAGGATGAAGTTCTCATCCTCCAATTTCTCTCCTTAGATGGACTTGCCATTATGGTGTGTGAAGTCACCACCCCGGCACACGAATCCTGGAAATAATCCTGTGAAAGGAGGGAACCCTTATATCCAAATCCTTTCTTTCCAGTGCTCAGAGCGCGGGAATTTTCTGCTGTCTTTGGAACTTTGTCTGCAAATAACTTGAAGGAGACCCAAGGGCTCGCTATCGGCCGTTGATGTCAAAGAACACGGTGGGGTTGACCATGGCTGCAGCAAGTGGCAACAGGGGACACAGCAGGGTCTACAAAGCTGTCTTTGGCATTTTTATAATCAGGCACTAATAGAATTTCTAAACTAAAAGGGGCATGCAATAATCATGGTAACACACAGGAAACAGACACAGTGAGATTCTAGAGTCAGCCTAAGAGAAAAGCCAAATGCTAGCTAGCAAGCAAATGTTCTGAAAACAAAGGCCATGAAAACCCAAAACAAATGCAAGATAGCCAACAGCCAGCTCTGGATAAACTAATGCACCATCAACCCAAATCAAAGGCTTATCCAGGCCACAGGAAGAAGTAACAGCATTGCCCAAGGGAGGAACTATGGATGCTTGGGTACAAGGGTCCATGCTGGTATCTGCTGCTGCCCTGAGTGCCTTCTCCTGGGAAAGTGCTTCATTCTTAAGACCTCCACACCGGGACCCCAAAGTGTAGATGAAAAATGTAGTTCTAACCTCAAAGGGAGTAAGGGGTACTTTATATTGAGCTACGTATGACTGATGATCATCTGGGGACATGGATTTAACTTGCCCTTGATAACATGTTCCTCTGTGGAAGCAGCTACATGAGCATTTATAGGCACAGAAGAAAAGGCATTTATAAACCAAGACATTTGAAAATATGTTGGTGGGCAGGTCTGCTGAGTGAGTTCTAGTAGGGACATCTAGTAGGTGACCTCTCAGAGGTCACCCAGTGAAACCCTTTGCTTTGGGGCTGCTGGAAGCTTCTGGTTTGTTGAGAAGACTGTCAGATCAGAGGGGAAGAAGACAATACAAGGCTATTAAGGAAACTAAAGGGAGCACAAGGTAATTATGACTTTGAATCTGCAACTTTGACTTTGAATCTGCAACATTCCAACTCCTTCCCCCCCCCCAAGATGCATAGGAGTTTATTTTTTCTAGGTACCAAGAAATTTAGGGAAAAATAACTTGCGTTAAGAGCTGGCTTCACAGTACTATTTGTCAGGTGGGAACACACTCACATCTCCGCTCCTCTGCCTGTCTACACACATGCAGAGGGCATGTTATTGTGGTCACAGACAGGTTCCTACACTCCAGGGAACCACATTTCTTGTTGGTTTTGGAGGGTTAGAGTCCATGATGATGGAAGGAAGGCATGGCAGCAGGACTAGCTGATAGCTCCCATCGCAAAACCACAGGGGAGAGAGAGAGACCAATTCTTCACAGTCATAGAGTTCTAGTCAGTCAGTTAGCTCTGTAGAATCTTTGACACAAGTACACACACACACACACACACACCTTTCCCCCCTGGAAACTTCAGTTCACATTATTACCAGAATCTTAGATCAATACAATTTGCTATCCCACTTCCTCTTATTTTAAAAGAAATTAGCCATCAGAAATTGGTAAAGGAAAATAGATTTATTTACATTATGGCATAAGTGGAGGGGGTGGGGAGAGGTTTACATTTCTTCTCATTGTGCCTGTGGCCATCTTCTAATGTATAGAAATGAGACAAAGGCTGGACCATCTGTTAACTGCGAGACACGTTAACTAACCTTTTCCTGGGGAAATGGGGTTCTGGGCCCTGGTTGTCTCTGCTTACTCTGCTACATATTTTTAATTCAAGTCTAGGCTAAGGAAAGTGGGGTCTTAGTGGTCTTGCTTTTTTTTTCTTCTAGGTGTTATGCGGGCTAGGAACTGCTCTCATGTGGCCTGATGGGGTCAGAGTAAGAAAACAATAGACTCTATTCCAAACAGAAGAAAGGGGGAAGCCTTGGGAGTCGGCACAGGCAGTGAAAGAGCAACCAAAGCCTAGAGGAAATGTGAGGACACAGTGAAGGGAAGTAAGCTGGACACACCTCCCTTGGGGTGATGGGAAGTGGGATCTCCACCCAGATGGGGTTCCTCTCCTTTCCATGAGTAGACTGAGTCTTCAAGAGTAGGCTGCTCAGAAGGAAGGTCCCCAACTACAGCGAAGAGGGATCCAAATCAACAGTGCAAAGTGTAACACAGAAAAAGAGCACAGCTCCTCAGCTACTGGACCCAGAGGCACAGAAATGGGTAAAACGCCAGACAAAGACTTCAGAAGTTTACTGGTGAAAGTGATCAGTGACATTGAGGGTGACACAAACAAGATGAACTGTATCCAGACCCAGAGAAGAAAGGCAGCAACATCAGAAATCAAACAAAACACCAAAATGGATGAGAAATCCAGTCATGATGATGAAAACATAAGCAACATTAAAAAAATTTCTGAAAGAAAATTGAGATTAGGAAGACTCAACAATTATAAATATTGAAAATGAAAAACGTGGTGAATTCAACAGAAAAAACATATGGGAAGTATCATCAAAAGAAAGGATATTAGAAGTAGAAGACGAGGTTAAAAAATGCTACCAACATCAATAAGGGGGAAAAGTATGGCGGCAATATCCAGGAACTCTAGTATAAGACCAAGAGCCCAAGCCTAAGAACTATGGGATAGGAGGAGGAGCTGAGAGAAATATTAAACATGAAGAGAACACAGTCAATGAAATCATAGCAGAAAAATCCCCAGATCTAAAGAAAGATGTGGGCATCCAAATACAAGAGGCATTAGAACCCCAAAGAGACATTACTTGGGGAGATCATCTCAATGGCACATAGTCAAGATATCAACTCTACAGAGAGAAAAAAAAACATATTAATTGCTGGGATGGTACTTGGCATGGTGGACCTCTTGGGAGGCAGAGGCAGGTGGAACTCTATGAGTTGGAGGCCAGCTTGGTTTACATAGTGAGTTCCAGGCAGTCAGGGCTATACAATGGGATCCTGTTTCAAAAAAACAAAAACAAAAACAAAAACAAAAACAAAAACAAAAAAACAAACAAAATAAACAAAAAGCTGTTAGAGGGACTGGAGAGATGGTTCAGTTTCTAAGAGCACTGGCTGCTCTTCCAGAAGACCCAGTTTTGATTCCCAGCACCTAGATGGTAGCTCACAGCTGTCTGTAACTCCAGTTTCAGGGGATCCAGTGCCCTCTTCTGGTCTCTGCAGGCACTGCAGAAATGTGGTGCACAGATATACATGCAGGAAAAACATCCATACACATAAAATAAATGCATTAAAAAAGCTGTTATGGAAAATGCCAATTCATCTATGAAGATAAATTTACCAGTGTAACTTCAGGTCTCTCAACAGCAGCTCAATAAGCCAGAAGAGGCATTTTAAGGCTTGAAAGCAAGTAACTGCCAGCCAAGAATGCTGTAGCCAGCAAAGCTCCCTTTTAAAATAGACAGAGCAATTAGGACATTTCAAGGTAAGCACAAACCAAGGCAATTCAAACCTACTAAGTACTACAGAAGGTACTCAAAAGAGTACTATACACATACAGACCTGACAGGGGAGATAGAGCTAGCAAGAACATGGGTTTCCAAGGGTGACTTATCCACTTGGGATATGCTGACCTTTGTGATTTTCCCAAGTTCAAGAAACTTGACTGAATAATTTGTGGTAGTTGGTGACTGTGTTCCTGCTCTCCCCTGAAAATAAAAAATGATATTATATACAAAGGAGTACAGGAAAGTGTTGGGGAATATTATTTTAAGGTGTGTTGCTTGTGTTGATGTTGCATTTGTTTAACTCTGTGAAGCTGGGTTACTGTGCCTGTCTAAAACACCTGATGGTCTACTAAAGAGTTGAATGGCCAATAGCGAGGCAGGAGAAAGGATCAGCAGGGCTGGCAGGCAGAGAGAATATACAGGAAAAATCTGGGAGGGAAGAAGAAACAAGAGAACAAGAAGAGGAGGATACTAGGGGCCAGCCACCCAGCTACCCAGCCAACCACAGAGTCAGAGTGAAAGTAAGATTACAGAAGTAGGAGAAAGGTGAAACCCAGAGGCAAAAGGTAGCTGGGATGATTTAAGTTAGGAAAGCTGGCTAGCAACAAGCCAAGCTAAGGCCGGGCATTTATAATTAAGAATAAGTCTCCATGTGTGATTTATTTGGGAACTGAGTGGTGGGTCTCCAAAAAAAGCAAAAACAAACAACAGGGGAGGCTAATTTCTCGAGGAGGACAATTGAGCAAGGAGAGCTAGGAAGGAATCCACCACAGCAAACCAGCAATGAGAGAGAAACAGAATAGACAACTCAACCAAACAGAAAACAACCAATAAAACTACAGGTGTCAGGGGCTGGAGAGATGGCTCAGTAATTAAGAGCACTTGCTGGTCCTCCAGAGGACCCAGGTTTGGTTCCCAGAACCCACATGGTGGCTCACAATCATCTGTAACTCCAGTTTTCAGGAGATCTGGTGCCCTCTTCTGGCCTCTGTGGGTCCTGCATGCACACAGTGGACCGACATACATTCAGGCAAAATATCCATATATATATATAAAGTAAATATTAAAAAAAGAGAAGTGGGCAGGTTTCATCAAATTAGAAACTTCTCAGAAAGATGCCACATGAGGAGGCTGACAAGGTGAGCTTTTTTTTTTTTTTTTCTTTTTAAAGACAAGGTCTCACTATGTTAGAGCAGCCTGTCCTCAAACTCACGGAGATCTGCTTGCATCTGCCTCCTGAGTGCTGGGATTAAAGGCATGCACCACAATGCCTGGAAAAGGTGAGCTTTTGACTGGGAGAGACAGTTGAAGAGTTTTCATCTGACAAAGGATTGGGGATTGGACTAGAAAACCCTGAAAACAAGGACAAAGGAACGGGACTGTAGCTCAGCAAGTGCAGTGCTGATCTCATACACAAAGTCCTGTGTTCACCCCCCACACTGCATAAAGCAGCCTTGGTGGTGTGTGTCTGTGACCCCAGCTCTCTGGAGGTGAAGGAAGAAGGATCAGAAGCCCAAGGTCATCTTCAAGTACCTGGAGAGCCAGCCTGGGCTTCAGGAGAGCCTGTCACAAACAAACAAACACAAACAAACAAACAAACACAAAACAAACAAACAAACACACAAAAAAAAACCAAAACAAAAACCCAAATAGAACCAAACAGACAAAAACAAAAGCCAGTGAAGAAAGCAAGATCCAAGCATAGAGTGGGAAGAGATGAGGACCTTTTGTGGGTATGATATGTAGATGGCCAACAGGCATGGAGTTAATGTATATTACCCATCTGGTCGATTTGCACTGACTTCACAGTTATAAATGACCACATCTATTGGCTTACCCTCAGTTGTTAGTTGCACAATGATTGCGTGACAAACAGAAAAAAATGTCTTATTCTGGGTCATGATTCTAGAGACAAGGTGAAGGGCTTACATCTGCTGCTGATGACTTTTTGTTGACAGAGTCCTGAGGTTGCGGCAGAGGACATCATGTGGCAAGTGTCAGGGACCATTGTGAGTATGTGTTTGTCTGCTCTCTCTGCTTATAAAGCCACCAAGGTTCAGTCATAGTGCCTTCACCCTAAAGACTTTTCTAATCCTAATCTTTCCCCCCAAAACCTCATCTCTAAATACCACAGTTAGATTATGTCTCTACCCTCTTAACATTTCCCATTTCCACAAGCTCAAGCCATATCCAAACCATAGTACCATACACGTATCAGGATGGCACAAATGAAAACCAGTGGCAGCTCTGAACACCAGGGAGGCTGTGGAGAAATGGGACCCGTTATTCATTGTTGGTAAGTATAGGAAATGATACACCATTCTGGAAATGAGTCTATCTGCTTCTTCATCATACACTCACAACCAACAGATAACCCCCAATCACATTTTTTTATCTCAGGTGCATGAAATTAAGTTCATTAAAAATTATACTTGATGCTGGGCACTGGTGGCGCACACCTTTAATCCCAGCACTCGGGAGGCAGAGGCAGGCGGATCTCTGTGAGTTCGAGGCCAGCCTGGGCTACCAAGTGAGTTCCAGGAAAGGCACAAAGCTACACAGAGAAACCCTGTCTTGAAAAACCAAATATATATATGCAAAGAAGTTTTAGATAAAACCCAGCAGTAGCTCAGATGACCTCCAGTGACTCAAGGGTTAAATGAGTGAACTGCTCTGATAGCAGAGTGCTACTGACTCAGTCAGACCTTCGTTATTGTGATAAACACCCAGGAAAACAATGCGGGGAAGAGAGGGGGGTTTGTGGAAAGTTTCAGAGATTCCAATCTGTCCTGGCAGAGAGCATTCTATATCTTGGCAACCAGGTAGTAGAGGAGAGAGAGAGAGAGAGAGAGAGAGAGAGAGAGCGAGAGAGAGAGAGAGAGAGAGAGAGAGAGAGCACCTGTGCTCCCTCCTGAGTGCTCATCTTTTCTAATTTATTCCACCCAGATTCCAGCTTCTGGGCTGATGCCACTCACATAGGGGCAGGTCTTCATTTCTCTGCAAACACCTGCACAGACACACCCAGAGGTGATGCTCAGTTCAGTCAAGTCAACTGTCAAGATCAACCAGCACATTTACTCAGCAACACAGTGGAGCACACTATGGCTACACACAACATTTGAAGCTACTCTCTGGAAGTGATATACTAGATGAGTCCATACATACAATGTTCTCTAAATGACATTTGAGAAGCAGAGAGTAGAGGACTAGTTGCCAAGGACAGTGATACTAGGAAGGAAGGAGAGTGGGTGGACACAAGGGTTCCTTAATGCATTGATATCTTGGCTGGGGTCTATCGACAAGACAAAGATGTGTAAGACCAAATGCACACATATAAACGAGTATCATATTGAGGCATGCTGAATAAGATTTGCTGGCTGTCTCAATGTCAGTACCTTGGGTATGAAGCTCGTGGTGGTTTGAATGAAATTGGCCCCCATAGGCCCTTAGGGAGTGGCTCGGTTGGAAAGGATTAGGACATGTGGCTTTGTTGGAGTGGGTGTGGCCTTGTTGGAGGAAGTGTGTCACTGGGGGTGGGCTTTGGGGTTTCAAATGCTCAAGCCAGGCCCAGTGTTCTGTTGCTTGCAGATCTAGATGTAGAACTCTCAGCTACTCTCTAGCACCATGTCTATCAACATACCTCTGTGCTTCCTGCCATGATGATAACCGACTAAACCTCTGAACTGTAAGTCAGCCCCAGTAAAATGTTTTCCTTTATGAGAATTGCCATGACCATGGTGTTTCTTCACAGCAACAGAACATTGACTAAGATAATACCATACTGTAGTTTTCATTTCAGTGTCATGGGGAAACTGGATGAGAGGTTCCTGGCGACTGACTCTCTTATCCCCTGCAGCTGCATCTGAAGTAACAAATAATCTCAGTAAAAATGCCATCCCAGAAAATGAGTGAGAAAGCATCCATGATGGACCCAAAGCCATGAAGGCACCCAGAGGAACTCAGTTGTACTTAGAGTGAAAGCAGGATTTCCAAAGACAAAAGGAAATTAGAGTTGGCATTTCTTTAGCACTTAAGACACCCCAGGGTGCACTGCTGGGGTGCACAGGCACGGCCTCATTTCATCTTTATTGCATTTGCCTTTCTGATATTTTTCCTCATTAGGGATGCTACCTCAATTTCCTCAGCAGTAAAAGGGTGATAATGGCTGTCTATAGAGTTGATATGAACTGTTAAATGGATTTTAACACATCAAATGCATAAACCAGGTTCTGACATGTAGACGGTGCTGAAGCAACACTAGGTACCAGCATGGGAATGCATCCCTAGTCCCAGGCCATAGTTCTGTATTCCTTATCTGAGCTTTGAGGTATACACAAATGTGTTGTAGGCCAAATTACTCCAGAATAGAAAAAGTATGATGAAAAGCAAAACACAAGTACATGAGAGGTAAACTTGGCTTCAAATAAATACAAATTAAAGGTGTGAATGGAGCGATGAGTGTGTGAAATTTTGAGGCAAAAATTTTCTGAGTCAAGGGCTATTATGAGATGATATTAAGAATAAAAATTAACAGTAGAAAAGTTCTAGATCTACAGAGATGTTGGAGAGGGCCCACTTATCTTCTACCTATCTCCCCATTGGTAAATATTTCAACCCTATGGAATGTTTGTACCAGCTAATGGATCTACATCGATCCACTTCTATTGAATTCCGTTTTTCCTCTCTCACTCTTCTTCCCTACCCTAGGATTTCATCCATGTGGGTCAGTTATCCAGTTTCAGCCTCTTCCTGATTCTGAGAGTTTCCAGGGTGCTCTTAGGAGTTTTCTGTAACTCTGGCAATGTGAGGTCAGATACTATACTAGTATTCCCTCTCTGTTACAAAATACTGGAGAAATCAACAGAGAGGAATTTAATTTGTCTCCTGTTTTTAGTGCATGGCCACTTGATTCCATTGTTTGTGGGCCTGTGGTGGGGCTAGGCAATCTGGGGAGGAAAGGATTTATTTCACCTCAAAGATTACAGTCCTTTATGGAAGGAAGTCAGGGCAGGAACTCAAGGCAGGAACCTAGAGGCCATGGAGGAGTGCTGCTTACTGGCTTGCTCATGATGGCTTCTCAGCCTGCTTTCTAATACCATCCAGGACCATAAAGCCTAGGATGGCATCACCAACAGTGGGCTGGGCCCTCCTACATCAATCATTAATAAGAAAATGCTGCACAGACTTGCCTAAAAGCCAATCTGATGGAGCCATTTTCTCAATTAAGAGTCCTTCTTCCCAGATAACTCCAGCTTGCGTCAAGTTGGCAAACAACAACAACAACAACAACAACAACAATAACAAAAACCCAAAAAACCCAGCTAAAACAGCTATGTCTAACAATTTCTTCTCCATAAGTTACCCCCATGTCTGCACACACATACACAACCATCCATCTGTATCTGTACTAGGCTAGAAGAGTTGACAAGTGTAGCTCAAAACTGTTATATAGTTGCACATGTTTCATTCTAACCTTCTCCTCTGTCTCTTCAGGAACATGAGCTGGATAAGTCTGGCTCCCATAACCCACCATTCAGTTACTTTTGTGATCCATAAAAAGTGGTTTCAGAACTGTTAGCCCACGTTGCTATGTAAGGAACAGCAGGTGTGAGAGAGTCAAACCCCAGAAACTTAAGTATGAATGTTTACATTTACCATGTATCTTAGGCTTCCAAGAGGAGATGGATTTGAGTCTAGATTTGGGCTTTGGTATGGGGAATGAGTTTGGGAACTGTCATTGTAGTGACAGGTTTCAAAGCCATGGTCCTCCTAAAGGTCACTTAGTTAAATCATGCCATTGAGATGGGAATAAGGTCCCATTGGGCTGTTACAGATGTCAGGCAAAGGCAAAAGATTTTTCCAGGGACAAATTCCTGAAGCTACCAGCGGAATGGTTGAACAGCAGCTGGAAAATGTCTGCGGGACCTGAGGAACCAGGGCGATTTTATAATGAAATGTTGAAAGAAGGAAAAAAAAAATTGTACTAAATTTGTACTTCACACTGGCTACAAATAAGAAAGAGACAGTGTGAAGCAAGCAGGCCTGGAGTTTGGGTCACTAAGATTCATAAATTCAACATCCCTGTATTTCAAAGATTTTTTTAAAGAAAAGAATGAAATAAATTCAATTCACCTGTTTGTTTGGTCAAACAGTAAAACCTTTCATTATTGGTGTAGTTTTACATAAATAAACCTCATGGCTGCTTAGATTTTAAAATCTCTCTCCAGAATTTTTCCTTAGTTCTAAGCAGCCTGAGGACTAACGTTCATGTCTAGACTTTAGGAAGGATGGATTTGAAGTAGAAAGCTGTTGTTGGATATTTGTACACTGTGAAGCTGTATTGCTGTGATTGGTGTAATAAAAAGCTGAATGGCCAATAGCTAGACAGAAGGTATAGGTGGGACTTCCCGGGGAGAGAGGGAGCAGGAGATGAATCAAGGCCCATGAGACGCTGTCTAGAAGTGGACCGAGTTGGACATACCAAATGGGAGAGAGCTAAAAGCCACAGGGTAGAATGTAGAGTAATAAAAATAGTGGGACAAGCCTAAGCTAAGGACCAGCTTTCATAATTAATAAGTATCTGTGTTGTTATTTGGGAGCTGGCAGTGGAAAGGGAAGTCTGATTACAGAAAGCTTACCTGTTGGCATTCAGACCCACCCTTGGGGACCCACTCATTGCTCATCATCCTGACGTCATCTTCATCTTATGTAAAGTTCTCTTTAAGAAAAACTCCCTCCCCCTCACTCTCTCTCCCTTCCTCTCCCTTGCCATGAGGTAGCGCACCTCCTCTCTTTTTCTTCCCCTTTCTCTCTCTTCTTCTTTTCTCAGTCCCTGCCCACTTTCCCTTTCTCCCCCGCCCCCATAAAACTTTCCACGTGAATGCTATGGCATAGTGTGAGTGACTTTCCGCTGTGTCCCTTGGCCCCAATCTGCCAGGGCCACCTGCCTCACCCTTTTAAAAATCCAACATTACCACTTTTCTTAGAGGAAGCAGTAGGAAAAAAATACAGATACACCGAGAGACAAGAAATTCTCTACACGGTAGTCTCACACACACACATTTATATAAAACAAGAATATTAAACCATACGCACAGGCTAGAGGTGAGACCAGCAGACAAAATGATGCATAAACAAGTGTCTGAGATCAGTCATTGTCAACACAAACTAAAGAACACACAACACAATTGCACTAAGTTAGAGAACACGCATAATAAAAACAAGGTAGGAAATTTACACCTCTCCCTCTGTTGCATCTAAGAGGGGTCCAGTGAAAGGCAAAGTTAAACAGTGATGCTTGCTATGCAGACTTCATGGAAAGCTACACGACAGCTTTCCCTGTATTAAGTGTTAATGAGTAAAGAGGGAGGTGCCCTTGCAAATGGAACTTTTGAATTCATTAACAAAAGTGAGAAAATTGGTCTGTAGGCTAATAGGATGATATGACATTCTTCAGCAAATTCCAGAGAGTCCCAATATGGATCAGAAAATCTGATAATCCAAGTTCTCAGCACAGCTTTGCTTAATGAGTACAGAAAGTATCAGGGTCTCCTCTCTCCAGGCGCCGCTAGAAAGGAAACGGTGATAAACCTTTCACTCGATACAGAATTTTTTTAAAAAATTTCTTTCTTTCTCTTTTTTAGATTTATTTATTTTATGTGCATAAGTGTTTTGTCTGTGTTAATGCACGTGTATCATTACGTGTGCCTGGTAGCCATGGAGGTTAGAAGAAGGCATCTGATCCTCTGGAACTGGAGTTACAGATGGTTGTGAACTGCCACGTAGTTGCTGGGAACCAAACCTGGATCCACTTCAAGAGCAACAAGTGTTCTGTCTTAGTCAGGGTTCCTATTGCTGTGATGAAACACCATGGCCAAAGTGACTGGTGTGGGGTGGGAGAAGGTCTATTTGGTTACACACCTTAAATTGCAGTTTATTGAGGGAAGCCAAGGTGGGAGCTCAGATGGACTGGAACCTGGAGGTAGGAGCTGATTCAAAGACCACAGAGGAGGATTGCTTGTCATGGCTTGCTTAGCCTTCTTACTAATAGAACCCAGAACCACCAGCCTAGGGGTGGCACCATCACAATTGGCTGGTAACTCCCACATCAATTATTAAATAAGAAAATGGTTCCTTACAGGCTTGCCTACAGTTCAATCTTAGGAGGCATTTCTCAATTGAGGTTTCCTCCTCCCAGATACTGCTAGCTGATGTCATTAAAATTAACCAGCACATGCTTTTAACCACCGGGCTGTATCTCTAACTCCACAATGCAGAATTGTTTTTAAAAAATAAATTGTTTTCATGCAGTATATTCTGATCACAGTTTCCCCTACACCCACTCTTTTCAGATCTTTCCCATCTCCTTCTCCATCCAACTCCATGTCCTCTTTCTCTATCTTTAGAAAACAAACAGAAAATGACAATAAAAAATAATACAGAATAGAAAAACAACAACAACACACACACACACACACACACACACACACACACAACCCATAACCCCCCCACCTCCAAAACCAGAAACCATAATATACAAGCAAAAGACCAGTAAGAAAAACAAAGTTCAAACAGAAGTAAAATATTTAGTTATGGATGGACAGGTAGCAGGGGAGAGAAGAGGGGGATAGAGGAAGGAGTACAGGAAGGGACATTTAAAACTAAGGGCCATCTGAGGGCTTGTATTGAAACTTACAACAGTAGAAGCATCTCAATATATATGTATATATGAATTGTATAACTCACATATATGAAATTTCATATATGAAAGAAATCTAAAAGGAATCACCAAATAATGGAGCAGACAAAACCCCAACTAGATATATCTCTCCACCAAATAAAATCTCCACTGCCAGGTGAAAGGATGATAATCGGGGCTGGTGGCAGCTCTGGTTGCGGCATGCAGTGCTGGTTACCTCATGGAAAGGTCACAGTCATGACAGAACTCAGTGTTAGTTTTCAGAGCTTTATTAGGAGGGAAGGCGGGGGGGGGGGGGGGGGGAGAGGGGAGCCAGGCCTGGGGAGAGAGAAAGATGGTGGTGGTGGGGGAGCAGAGCAGAGCAGAGAGAGAGGGTGGCGTCTGCGTCTGGCTTTTAAGGTGTGAACATAGTTGCCAGCACCCCCTGATGATGGAAGACACAAGATTCCGAGCTGCACATGTGCAGGAGTGAGGGCAGGATTCTAATGTTCCACACTTTTGCTTATTATAAAAAACTGAGTGACCTTGCAAGTGCAAGGCCCTGGGTTCGATCTTCAGCTAAAAAAAAAAAAAAAAAAAAAGAAAAAAAGAAAAGAAAAGAAAAGAAAAGAAAAAACCGAGTGAATAGGAATAGGGGCGTCGTTTCTCCCGGAAAACTGCTTCCAGCTGACTTGGTGGGCGTCGGTTGGCTCTTAGGGGCATAGGGAAGGGGGCCTTCTGAGGTAGACAGGCGTCCTGGGATGGTGGGCTGTCCTGCTGCCCTGGATCCGTCCATCCCTCTTGCCTTGGCACCTTGGCCGCTTTTGTGTCTGACATGATGCTGGTGAGACAGAAAAGGCCTGAAGTAGACCCGACCTGACCAGATGGATTTAAGCTGGTTTCTGGAGCTTGGGAGAAATTTTGAACATGTTAAGAAGCAGCTATGAGAAAATTAGTGACCATTGTAGTGTTTAGTACTCTGCTTATGTTGGTTAGTGTTAATGAGAGAGACAGAGAGATTGGAGCATGTTTTTAATTTTCATAACCTGAGATAAGCTTTATCAGAGACAGATTATTTTAAGGCACCTGTTTCCTTTACTAGTTCAGCATCCAGGAGATACAGGTGATCAATTGTTGAGAGCATTTAACAGTAATAGATGGTTATATTGAAGTCTGTTTTTGTAGAGCCCAGACACTTTTGGGTCTGGAGGTGTAAATGCTTTTTAGCTGTTACAGTTTCTTACTTGATGATCTCTGGACTCCAGTTCTGTGATGATCCTGTGACCATTAGCTGAGCAGTGAGATAGAAGAGGGAACTGGGAAGAGAAAAGCTTGTGGGGTGAGAATTCATGTTTTGGAATTAGGGACAAGGCAGAGGTCAGGGCCCTGTCTGTGTCATGAGGAGGAGAAGCACTGCTGACAGGTCTGGAGTGAGGCACGTGGAGGGAGCAATGACATGAAAGCTCCTACCTTAGCTGGAAAATCTTTTCCTATTAAGTAACCCTGAAAGTGCAATTAAGTCTGGGGATGAGGGTAAGGCTGTCCTCCCTACCCTGACAATAGGGAAACGAGGAGAGGCGAGACTCCAAAATTCCCAGAACTTGGTTAGTGGCTCTGGTGTCCAGAAGGAAAGAAATGGATTGCTTCCATGCTACATTCTGGGTTCCCTGTGAAGGAGCCTGTGGCCGAACATAGAGGTCTGCTGGAGGTCTTAGCTTGATGTTCCCATGCCATTGGTGCCTGGGTGTAGTCAGCTGACTGTAGAGAGCTGCGTGTAGCCGCACCCTAAAGATGGCGCTGGCTTCCACCCTCTGCCTTCCTGATGGCAAACACTCTCTGTGGTAAACAGCTCCTTATTTGGCTATGGCTGGATTCGTGTGCTGCTGACATATGCGTGAACCTGTGGACAGTGCCCACGAGGCTGCCTGGGGTTGGTAGCCCAGCCCTACTTAGGTGCTGGGAGAGGCTTGCCCCAGGGGAGAGACATGCAACTAACAAAGGGTCCTGATTAAACTGTATTAAGAAGAATCCCGGTGTTGTGTCATCCTTGCTGGTCGAGGCGGGCGCGACAAGTGGTGGCCAGTACGGGGAAAACGGAGAAACGAACGGGGACATTCCACGTCTCTCCGTGGGATTCAGAACTTTTTACAGTCAGGCGGTATACTGGTAAGTCCTCAGGAAAAAAAAAAAACAAAACTGAGGATCCGTGACAAAAGCGGGTTTTTACGCTCACCTGTAGACAAAAGGGGAGCGGGATAGCAGAGCCGCGACAAAAGCGGACGGATAATTCAATAGAGCTTCGACAAAAGCGGACGGGTAATTAGAATAGCAAAGTCAACAAGGGAAACCTGTTCTTCGACTATAGCGGACGGGTAATTTGCATAACAAAACAAGCAGGTGAAACAAAACCAGCAGGTGAAACAAAACAAACAAGTGAAACCAGAAGGCTGGGGCTGTTAAAGGCTCCGAGAAACCTCCGAGAAACTTCTCAAATTGAGGAAAGAAAGAGATATACTAACATGGGCGCTTCCTCCTTGCACCCAATTTTTCTGGGTCTTAACGAGCTGCTTCTCTCTAAGAAATTGAAAATAAAAAAAGAAAACACCCTGGAACGATTTCTGGAACAGTGTGATGCAGTTGTTCCTTGGTTTGCAATTTCAGGAAGCCTTACAGTGCCTTCCTGGGAGAAATTGGGAAGAGACCTAGATTTGGATACTGGAGCAGATCGCAGTATCATAGCTAGCAAAGATTGGCCTCGAGGTTGGCCTATACAGGCTTCCTCACAAACATTGCAGGGATTGGGTTATGCCAGTGTTCCAAATATTAGTGCAAATTTGTTAAATTGGCAAGATTCAAAAGGTCACTCTGGCGTTATGCAACCCTATGTCCTTGAGCTTCCAGTGTCCCTCTGGGGGAGGGATCTTATGAAATCCATGGGCTTTCAGTTGAGTAATGAATACTCCAAAGAATCTAAAAATATTATGAAAAACATGGGGTGTCATCCTGATTTTGGCCTGGGAAAATTTTTACAATTGGCAGAAAGGAGCCAATACAAACAGTACCTAGGAAGCCCAAACAAGGGTTGGGTTTTTCCTAGGGGCCGCTGAGGAGGGCATTCCCATATCCTGGGTAACGGAGGAGCCAATGTGGGTTCCTCAATGGCCACTCTCCTCTGAGAAATTACATGCTACATATCAATTAATGAAAGAGCAATTGGAGGAAGGGCACATTAAACCCTCCCTTTCTCCCTAGAATACACCCATATTTGTCATAAAAAAAATCAGGAAAATGGAGATTGTTACATGATCTTAGAGCTATAAATGAACAAATAAAAATTATGGGACCTGTACAGCATGGTCTTCCATTGCTGTCAGCCTTGCCTGAAAATTGGCCTATTATTATGGTAGATATTAAAGACTGCTTCTTTTCCATTCCACTGAATAGAAAAGACAGTGAGAGATTCGCTTTCACTTTACCGTTCACTAATCATGAGAAACCTGATAAAAGATATCAATGGGTTGTATTGCCACAAGGCATGGCCAACAGTCCTGCAATGTGTCAATTATTTGTAGCTACTGCTTTAGAACCCTTGAGAGCACGTTTTCCTGGCTTGAGATGCCTCCATTATATGGATGATATACTGTTAGCAGCTAAAGAGGAGAGCATTCTTCAAGAAACATATAGCTCACTTGTAGAACTGCTAAAGCAAAAGGGACTCTGTATTGCCCCTGAGAAGGTGCAACAGAACAAAGTTGTCAATTATCTTGGCTCTAAAATAACTAATCATCATATCATGCCACAAAAGGTAGAGTTAAGGAAGGATCATCTTTACACATTGAATGATTTTCAGAAATTATTAGGAGATATAAATTAGATAAGAAAAAGTTTAAAAATGGCCAATTATAAATTAAAACCATTATATGATATTCTAATTGGAGATGCAGCCTTGGATTCACGGAGGCAATTAACCAATACAGCCTGTGAAGCCTTAACAAAATTAGAGGATAGGCTACAAAGAGCTTTTCTTCAAAGAGTACAAAATAATGATAATATTACCCTGTGCATTCTGCCTACCCAGTTGCAACCTACGGGAATTTTATGACAAAAAGGACCCTTGTTATGGATTTATACTAAAATCTCACCTGCAAAATCAATTGAGTATTATCCTACTGCTGTAGCATTACTTGCACAACAGGGTATTCAACAATGTTTACAATATTTTGGGACATCACCGCAAACGCTAGTTGTTCCTTATGATTCTACTCAAGTCAAGGTATTATGTGCTGCCATAGATGATTGGGCAATACTGCGTTGTACCTATCCAGGACACATAGATTGCCATTATCCTAAACATCCACTATTAACTTTCTTTAAAAAACATCCTGTAGTTTTCCCTAAGGTAACTGCTTCTCAGCCCATTCCAGGAGCAAGTGTTATATTTACAGATGGGTCTAAGACAGGCTGTGGTGCTTATATGGTGGATTCTAATGAACCTGTAAAGCATCAATTCTTGCCAGGTGCACCTCAACAGGTGGAGCTTTCAATAGTTCTTGAAGTTTTCAAGGCTTGTCCATTTGCATTTAATTTAGTGTCAGATTCTAGTTATGTTGTTAATGCTTTAAAAAGCCTTGAATGTGCAGGGCCCATCAAATCTTCTAGCCTGGTTAGCTCATTGTTTGGCCAATTACAGAAACTGATCTGGCAACGTAAAAATCCCTTTTTTGTGCAACACATCTGCGCACATACCAGTCTGCCAGGTCCATTGGCTAAAGGCAATGATATAGTGGATCAGTGTACTAGATAGAAATGGATGTTTGTGGCTTCTGCCATACAATGATCACATGCTTTCCACAAAGAATTTCATGTTAATGCAAGGACATTACAACAAAAGTTTTCCATCTCACGTGCGGATGCATGAAAGGTGGTACTAGATTGTCCCCAATGTGTCATTTTTCATCATCCTTCTAGATTAGGAGTTAACCCTCGTGGTTTGCTCCCCTTAAAAATATGGCAAATGGATGTTACACACATTTCTGAATTTGGACGTGTCAAATATGTACATGTATCTGTTGATACCTGTTCTGGAATCATTCATGCCACCGCAATGGCAGGAGAGAAAGCCTCTCATGTTATTGCTCATTGCTTAGAAGCTTGGGCAGCATGGGGTAAGCCTCAACAGTTAAAGACAGACAATGGTCCTGCATATACTGGACAGAAGTTCACTTCCTTCTGTCAACAGATGAATGTGCAACTTGTACATGGCCTACCATATAATCCACAAGGTCAAGGCATTGTGGAGCGTGCTCATCGCTCCTTGAAGGAATTGCTTCAAAAACAAAAAGGGGGAATAGGCTATGGCCGTACTCCTAAGGACAGACTCTCTCTTGCATTATTTACTCTGAATTTTTTGAATTTGGATGCTTCCAATTGTTCTGCTACAGATTTATCTAAAAAGTTGTCTAGTTATCTTTCAGGCAATTGGACCGGAGAGTTTGATAACCTGATGGACCAGCTGAGAGTGGCTATTGTCATGATGAATTTGACCCGAGTGGATACCGGACTGGTGGAGGGATTATCTTCCTGGATTGCTACAGCCATGGACCACATGAAGGAGTGGGCGGGAATAGGAGCCCTAGTAGGCTTACTGGTGCTCACCTCCCTAGTATGCTTGTGGTGCATTTGTCGCATTAGGATCTCACAGCGTCGCCATGCAGCCGTGATTGTCCAAGCCTTTATGGCCATTGATGCAGGACAGTCCCCCCAAGCCTGGTTGGCTGCTTTAAAAGATATTTAGGCACAGGATGCGAGGCCTGCGCACTGCACTTGAGGTTATGATACGCTGACCTCAAGAAGAGCAAGTCTGATTGCATGTGGGTTGGTACCCTAACTCCCACCTCTGTGAAAAGGGTATCGGACGGGTCTAGTGTTCTCTGGGTGGACGACGCCTGGACAAACATTAGTACATGTTCCATTTTAGCAGAGATCAGACCTCTACTCTTGCCTGTTGCTCTGCAAAACAAAAAGGGGGAACTGTAGAGAGCTGCGTGTAGCCGCACCCTAAAGATGGCGCTGGCTTCCACCCTCTGCCTTCCTGATGGCAAACACTCTCTGTGGTAAACAGCTCCTTATTTGGCTATGGCTGGATTCGTGTGCTGCTGGCATATGCGTGAACTTGTGGACAGTGCCCACGCGGCTGCCTGGGGTTGGTAGCCCAGCCCTACTTAGGTGCTGGGAGAGGCTTGCCCCAGGGGAGAGACATGCAACTAACAAAGGGTCCTGATTAAACTGTATTAAGAAGAATCCCGGTGTTGCATCATCCTTGCTGGTCGAGGCGGGTGCGACAGCTGACCAACTTGTCTTTCTAGGTGTCACTTTGAACAAGGCTCAATTGTGGCCTGGCAGGGCATGCACTAGCCCACGTGGCTTTTTCTTTTTTCCCCCACTTAAAACAGGGACCCAGTGGCTTTCGGGAGCCAGCCGGACACTCGGGCATTTTTTTTCTCTCCCCTGGTACATCTTAAATGCCACAAATGAAACTTCCACCTGTGGGGTCAGGAGCCTTGCTCTCCAGATGCTTAAGTTCTAGCCCTATGTTGGGGAGGTCTGGGGGACAAGAGACAGATTTTACTCCATGTCTTGAATTTTTTTTATGTCTGCTGGCTTGAGGACAGCTTTAGGAAGACCTGCCAGGGGGCAGGGTGTGAACTGATCTCTGGCTAAAGAACCATCCTGATTACTGTATGACCGGAGCCATAAGCCTAAGTGACCCTTGACCACATGCCGCCATATTTGGGCTTCTCTCCTCTAGGCCTTGCTTAAGTCTCCATAGCACCAGAACCTGTTCTCATAAATACCAGACCCTCTTCTCAGAAATCAGGTGACTGTGCTGCAGTTAGGTAGTTAGGCAAGAGTAGATAGATAATCCCCATAGCCACATTCCCTGCTGGCTGAACAACCCATGATTAAAGTCCCTCCTTGCTTGCATCCCCTTTTGCTCCCCGCCTATATATATGCCTTAAGAGGAAAATAAAATTTTGGAGCTTGATCAGATGTCCTGTCTTGCTCTCGTTCTTTGTGTCTCTTGTCCCTCTCATTCGCTGGCCCTCCTTTTAGGTCCCTATTGAAGACCCTGCTGACCTGGGCACTATAAATTTATTTGCATGGATCCTAGCCTGCTTTCAGACCCGTCTGTGCTTCTCACAGCAGCTTGAGAGTGAGTGGGAGGAGTTACGGTGAGTTAAAGCCCACCCAATGCTGGAGAGTGGAAAACAGAAGTCAGATGGACAGCAGTGGTTGCACATGGCAGGGTAAGAATCAGAAATGGAGGAGACGGGTTCAGAGTTTTGGTAGAAAGCTTGGGGATAAGGTAACTGTTTTCATTTGCCTGTTTGCTAGCAGAAGTTAGATAATTCCCGTGAAATATCGGGGTTGACACAGCCAAATTTACTGGTATCTGGGGATATTTAAGGCATTTGTCAGAGGAGGAATGGAACCATGAGAAGCCCCTATGTCCTATGGCTGCAGTGTCAAGATAGAAAAATAAAAAAATGAAAATAATGAACCAGGATCAGACTCCAGTCCCAGGCATCCCTGAGGTAGGAGAAGGATCTATGAATCAGCATGGGTTACTCCCCACTTCATCAAGAGAGGAGTAAGGGCTGGAAGCATACACAGCATGAGGACCCCCTGGGAGTCTGACAGCATTGACCCCTTCATTAAGGGAGAGGATGAGTCAGTGCCAGGGCAGTCTGAGGACCCCTCGAGGGTCCTGCGTGAGGAATATAGCTCAGGCTGCAGTCTCAGGAAACAGAGGGGGACTCACCAATTTGGTTGGCTGGTGTGGTGTGCCAGTCCAGTAGCTAGACAAACGAAAAAGCTGATCCGGATAGGGCAGTTGCAGGTCCTTGGTATAGGTTTCTGACAATGCTCAGCCCTGAATGCAGAGTGAGCAGAATTTCCTATCTAAGATCTGAGTCACAGCGCCAATGAAAAGGATGATAAACAGTGTTGGTGGTGGCACTGTTGGCAGCGTGTGGCGCTGGTTACCGCGTGGAAAGGTTACGGTTATGACAGAACCCAGCTGTGCATGTGCAGGAGTGAGGACAGGATTGATAGTTGATGTGGGAGGGCCCAGCTCACTGTGGGAGGTGCTACTCTTAGGCTGGTGGTCCTGGGGGCTATAAGAAAGCAGGTTAAACAGCCATGGGGAGCAAGCCAGTAAGCAACATTCCTCCATGGCCTCTGCTTCAGTTCCCGGTTCTAGGTTCCTGCCTTGAGTTCCTGTGCTGACTTCTCTAGATAATGGACTGTGATGTGAAAGTGTACGATGAAATAAATCCATTCCTCTCCAAGTTGGTACTGGTCAGGGTGTTTAATCACAGCAATAAAAATCCTAACTAGGGCAGGAAGTGAGGGATCTAGTGAATCTGGTTAGTTTCAGGGACTTCCTGTGGCTATTTTAAGTTGTTTATGTTCTGTCTTGATTAGCGTCCCTAGGATGTTTCATCTCTTTGTAAACATTTCACATTTCCTTTACATCCTCAGTCTTAAGACGTTTCTTTCCAGGATGGAAGGTTTTAAGCTTGGAGGAAAGTGTTACACAACACTGGGTCATATGGAAGGTTTATTGTTTTTTTTGAGAAAACTTCAGTTTACACTACTCTCATCCATATAGAAAGTCTCCCTATTGTCTATACCTGCCCCAGAATGTTCTTATTTTTTAGTGACTGCCATTCTAACTGGGGTGAGATGGATTCTCAAAGCAGTTTTGATCTACATGTTTTTCTTATGGCTAGTGAAGTTGGACATCTTTTCATGTTTATTGGTCACCTGTATTTCATATGTTTTTCATAAAGATCTTTTCATTTAAGAAAACTTGAAGAGTGAAGCTAGAGATGCTGATGCTTTCCTGTAAGTAGAACAGGCCCATACCACAATGTACCAAAGCAGAGAGAAGATGGGGATGGAGAAGAAAACAGAAGGCAGAGAATGCAAGCCTTTGGTAAAAAGAAGTGCATATAAATTATATGTGTACCATAAGCCTCACCTCCTTGTTTATTTGGATGGAATAACCCTGCTTCCTTGTTCAGATATATGCAATAACCTTACCTCTCTATCAACTATCTATAACAAACTTGCTGAGCTTCCAGGTGCTGCAATTTCTCCATCAGAGAGCTCAGACCACCCGATCCCAGCTTTTCTGCATGTCTGTGTGTCTGTCTTGTTTTCATTCCCTTGTGGCCCCAGTCAGGTCAAGCCCCTTGTGCAAGGATTCGGCCATGAAAAACTATGGTGTTTGCAAAAAGAGCACCCAAGTGAATATAGCAGTTGATGCACTCCCATCTTCAACAAAGAAAGCTGCCCCAACACTGCAGAGCTGAGGCAAAGCACTGGCTTTAGCAAGAGCCATCAAGCATCAAAGTCACACATATTGTCCTGGAAGGGTCAAATACCGCCCTAGTAAAATTCTGTTGTGAAACAGGAAACAGGTGTAAGGCCAAGTGCAAGTTTATACAGTCATTCAAATGTTTTGGAGCCCATCCACTTGTATGTGAAGTATGTGAGCTTTCTAAGTTTTGTTTTGCAAAGGAGAATACAGAAGAAATTGATGTAACAGAGTCCCTTTTAAATAAGAGTGACACACACACAACAGTAATTATGATGAAGGAAGACAAAACTGTTAATAGTGGAAAGCTTGCTATTTGCTTGTATAAATCAGGTCCAAACAGAGTTAGGTAATATATACAATTATTTTCAGGTCAATACTTAAGTTTCTGTAACATGGCCTCTGTATCAGTGTGCAGTTAGACTAATCAGAATTGCTGCACCTGTATGTTACGTTCCCTTCCAACCTCAGCACACAGTACTCATTTGTTTTAAATGTGGCGCGTGTTATCATGCGAGAAAGGTCACCAGGCATGACGAAACCCAGCATCAGAGCTTTATTAGGAGGAGGGGAGGGACAGAAGAGAGTGACCAGGCCTGTGAAAGACACGTGCAGGGAGAGAGAGAGTGGGGGAGGAGGAGAGAGCAGAAGAGAGGGGAGGAGTCTGTGACCTGCTTTTTAAGGATTCCCCTGCACATGCGCAGGTGGGCTTACAGAGCTATACCATGCACGTGCAGATTGCATGACTGCACTGAGTTATCTCACAGCACACTGATGACGTAAAATGTAAGACTCCTTGCTTAGCTACTGAACTGCGCGTGCGCGGTCATAAAGCTGGAGGAATGGCAGAATCCTAACAGCACCACCACATATGAAGCTGTCAGTATCGAATGACTAGTTTGTGAAGGAAACAGAGTGGGTGAGCCATTTTGTAAGGAGATGTCATGGTTTTAGAAGGCATGCAGTCAGAATTTTTAAATCAGCCAGTGAGTTTGCTCACAGCTGGGGCTGGTTTCCCTCACTACAGAAGGGCCTGGGAAGCAGGGTGTGGTCAGTGGTGACCTCTGTCTTCTTCCGGGCTGGGGCAGGAAGCTGATTTTTTTTTTTTTTTTTTTTTTTTTTTCTTCATTTTTGCTTTCACCATCTTGCCATCCCTAGAGTCAAAACGCTTTCCCATTTCTGCGATCGTTTGCTTATAGAATCGTCACTGCCCGGCTTTTGTCCCGGGCGAGGATCCCTTGCTTATAATTTTGCTTCTTCAGATTCTCTGGACGGTCACTATTTCTTCCTTTCCTTTCCTCCTCTTCCAATGCTGCCTCTGGGACTTCCTGATTCTCCATCTAACGCTGCAATGCACTTCTGAAGGAGACTAGCAGCTAGTGAGCTCTAAACTAGGCAGATCGGGAAGGAGACTCTGGGACTGAAGTCAGGTCAGGTTTACCTACTTCCACTCTCCTCCATCCAAAATAGCCAACCTCTGGGTTCATCTCTTCTTCTTTTTTGATGGCTTCCAAAATACTTAGTAATTTCTTATAAACTAAAAATTTCCCACTTGCTCTCTTAAATGCTTTAAAATTCTAATTAGAGTAGGCTACTCATTTATCATCTTTTCTTCTATTGCCTAGAATGTCTAGCTTAATGTACAAAAACTAATTTAGGGCTATCAACTGTTCCCGTTTCTGAGGATCATTTCAAGTTGAGTTACCTCTGTTACGATGTACTGGAGTACAGAATGGAAGTTATTTTCCCTAAACACTTCCTCTTTGGACTTGGACTTGTTTCCTGCTTTAGTATCATTTAAAAGATACTTCATGAAAATTGCAGCTTTCTATGCCAGGTGGTGGGATCTGTGCTGCGGCTCCCTCAGTTCACATCCTAGGGTGTGCCCTCCCACATTGTCTTGGGCTAGTCTTGAATGTGTACTGTGTATGAGGGGCTCAAGAGACTAGGTGATCATCACTTATGTGTATCTCCCTGGCTAAGCCAGTCAGGTAGAAATGCTGTCTTGGGATTTTCTTCAGGGCCATTGTATGTCCTAGGGAGTTCTCACTGTTGGGATTTGGCTGCACTCCAGCTACATGACCACACATGCGCAGTTCAGGAGCTAAGTAAGGGGTCTTACATCATCAGTGTGTGCTGGTGACTATGTGCATGTGGTGTGGTCACCTAATCAGTGCATGCCTGGTGTAGCTCTGTAAGCCCACCTGCACCTTAAAGAGCCGGACACAGACCCCACCCCCTCTTTGTTCTGTTCTCTCTGCCCCCTATCTCTATCTCTCTCCCTCTCTCTGCTCTCTGCAGATAAAAAAAAGTGGCCTTAGATGTTGGAAGGGTGACAGGAAACACAGGCTGAGTGTCAGCAGACAAATGCTTCCAAACAGATACTCTGAAATAAAGGAATATCTAAGTAACCAGCTCAGAAAAAAGGAATGAGTCATTGACCAAACTAAAGGGAAGGACTGGGCCTCAGAAAGGGCTTCCCAACACCTCCCTAAGACGGACGGCAGCATGGCTGCTGGCATAAAGCATCCAACATCACCTTGGCTCTGAATCTGCAACATCCCAACGCTCTACAACCCGGAAGTTCTCATGTCAGCCCACCTGGTAGATCATTAGCGTAGGTGGGGTGTCTCTTCCTTGAGATCTCAGACCAGATTAGGAAATAGAAGCTGATAAAGGAAAACAGTTTTGTACAGGTTGGCCAAAACTAGGGAGAGAAAGATTCTTGGTTTCTGTCTGCCCTTCCTATGAGAGACAAAAGCCAGAAAATGTACGTGTGTGCTAATTTAACTGTGAAATAAACTGTGTGAGAACCAATAAACTGTGTGAGAACCGCCACCTTATGTGGCAAGGTTTTCCTCTGGTTGTTTGTTTGCTGTGTGGGAGCTTTTGAGTCTTTCCTTTGTCCCAGAATGGGATTCCTTAGAGCTCATTGCTTTAGGATCCCTGTTTCAATAGTCTGCTAGCTGAAGAGAGGGGCACAGTTGTCTATTCCCTGTCAGGGTGTCAGCAATCAGCCTATGAGGAGAACTTCCTGCTGTTTCTGGATTGGCTGGTTCTAAAAATGGGACTAGCCAACAGCCATTTTTCTTGGTTGATTCCACTTGGAGCTGTGAATTGAAAGGTGTTCTTATCTCTCTCTTTCCATTGTTTAGGCTCTAACTTTACTTAGGACTTCTTGGAATTCTTTTCTTACAAAGATGGAGCTCAAACATGGGAAGAGAGGAAGCCTGAACTCCAAGCCCTGGGGCTTTCTGAATTTTAGAGGCAGCGAGTTAGTAAGAATCACACAAATGTCTGTGGTTGGCCATGGCGTGGAGGCCAGTGGTGGTGCAATTGAGGGTGTTGGGGTCGTGGTGCTGTGGGTACTGAGAAAAAATGGACAACAGCTGTGTTCATAAACCAAGGAATGCTGGGTGGTGGTGGTGCACGTCTGTAGTCCCAGCACTCGGGAGGCAGAGGCAGGAGGATCTCTGTGAGTTCCAGGCCAGCCTGGTCTACAGAGTGAGATCTAGGACAGACACCAAAACAACACAGAGAAACCATATCTCAAACAAAACAAAACAAAACAAAACAAAACAAAACAAACAAACAAAAAATAAACAAAAGAACACGTAGCCTTGGTCTGATGGGACTGTGGTTAGTCTGAGTTCGTCTATTTCTGAATGCCACTGTCCTTAGTCTGGAATTAGGATCAACTGATGGGGAAGCTAAGTAGCCATGGCATTGCTTTCCTCTGATGTCCCACAGCAGGCAAAGCAATCTTCAAATGAGTGACAGCCGAGTCTTTGCCACAGCTCTGCAACTGTAATTTACTCCAGGCTTAAATGCATTTAAAAATATATGCAAGAAAAGCAATGGCTGGTTACTAGACATGAGAAGGCAGGATTCCATTTCTGAGTGGGTTAATGGGGACCCCGGGGTGGGACCTTCGCTTTTGTCTCCAGTTTCCTCTCTACTATAGCATCCTGTTATTCTCTGAATTGTGCCTGCTAAGCTGAGATGGTATCTGTCCTCGCAATCGGTTAGAATCAACATGATTCTTATGGAAATAACTATCTCATCAAGTGGTTTGCTTTCTGGGTGCAGGGTTTACTTTTCTTCTATCTCAGCCTTTCAGTGAGCACTGTCCCTCTGTTGTAGCCCAACAGGCTAGGCAGAGTCAGTGGAAGGAACAAAGATCCTCACTCCATAATAAGAGCGCTCTCATTTCACAATAAGAGCGGTGGAGACTTGGAGTTGTAAAAGCAGGCAGTTTATTTATTTTGCGTAGTCCGTTGTCAGCCTAGAATGTCGGGCGTCATGACTGAGCACAGAGAACAGTCTTTAAACCCTAACACAGGAGGCTTTTACCCTTTTTTCTTACTGAGTAATCAGGAGGGACAGCCTTACATCTCAGCTGGGGTTTACCTTTCCTTTCATTACAACAGAGAAACTTTCTCTCATTGACAACCAAGCACAGGCTCATCTCTACCTTTTACACCCTGTTGGTTTAAAGCTAAGCAGATGCACAGGCTTGCAGGTGAGCTCCGCTGTGGGTAATTAATTGTCTTGGTTACTTTTCTATTGCTGTGATAAGACATCATGACCAAGGCAACTTGTAGAAGAAAGAGTTTATTTGGGATTTACAGTTTTAGAAGGTTGGAGTCCGTGCAGTGGGGAGCATGGCAGCATGCAGGCAGGCATAGTGCTGGAGCGCAGGTGAGCACTCCTATCTTGAGACACAAGCATAAGGCAGAGAAAGCTAACTGGGAATGGCATGGCTTTTTGTAACCTCAAAGCCCACCCCCAGTGACACACCTCCTTCAACAAGGCCACACCTCCTAGTCCTTCCCAAACACTTCCACTAGCTGGGGACCAAGCATTCAAATATATGAGCCTATGGGGACCATCTGCACTCAAACCACCACAGAAAGCAAAACAGGGCATTTCTGTTGCTCTTAGCATCATTGCTTTGGATCAGGGGCTTTTAAAAAATGGAAACTGGTTATTTTGCCTAGGCTGGCTTGTCTCCTCTCCATATTGGTGGTGTTTCAAGCAGGTGAAGCCATGCCTGACTTTTACATGGGTGGTGGGGACTCGATCTCAAGTCCTCATGTTTGCAGAGCAAGCCTCTTATCTACTAAGCCATATGTCCAACCCTGATCATTCTTGTTGGTGTGAGAGCTCCAACTCACCCATGTAGACTGAGCCTGCATTTCCTCCCTTGTTGGACACACTGTCCTCTAATGCTATGACTTAGGCTCTAGTGGCCTCTTGAACAGATGGCCATGAATGAGCTCATACAGTCCCCCTCTGCTGTGAGTGTGTATGTGTGTAGCATAACCCAAGAGCACCCCCACCCAAAGCCTGCTATCACAGACAGAGCTGTACTCTGCTATACAGTGCTTGTAGAGCACTTAGAATACAAACTAATCTATAAATTAAGCAGAATGGGAGATTAACAATATCTTCTAATGGAGCAAATATGACAACATACATTAATAAAAATTACATGAGTGTGGTCTCCCCATTCTCTCAAAATATCTTGTTGTATTGTATATCTTAGCAACCTGAGCATATTCCCTCCCCCTGTTGAGAAATTTTACCTTTCAACCTAATAAAGAACTTTACAGATTCACCTTGACATCACTGCGTTTCTGGCACTCCTTCTTTTAAAGATTGAGGCCATTGCTAAGTAAATGTCACTTGAACACAAGCCCCACAGTTCTGTGGAGGCCAATCTGTGGACTAAGATGATTACTGAGTAGCTCCAGGCAGGAAGTGTCACAGCGTGAATACACAGGACAGATTGCTAATTCATGTTCCAGGTGGGACTGAGGGAAATGGTCTGACCACATTATTCAGGATGGTGTACTGTTTCAAACTCATAGTTATGTGTTTCTGAATTTTCCTTGTTATTTTTCAGAGTTAGCTGACTGGGTAAAATTACAACTACATAAACAGAACCATAGGTTAGGAGGGCTCCTGTAGCCAACGGAGTTTTCTGAGTAAGCCACGTCTCCCTCTCATCCCTGTGGTCTTCAGGAACCTGGTGATGAGAGCATGGTTTGGGGAAGGAGTCAGGAGCAGGAGCAATCTGAACATCCAGAGTCTGGCTGTGTTTTTCTGCACGTTCCCTGTGCTCCTGAGAAACCTGAGTCAGGCCTGAGGATCAGGGGCTAGCTCTGTGTTACACCACCCTGCGCCCTGGCCAAACAGGCTGCTTGTCTACGGAGTGCAGTGGTTGGTGTTGACAGTCCCTTGGTCTGCTTCCTGTGAGCTGACATGCCAGGTGAGGGGCCACATGTGAGTGGTGAGCACGGCTGGTTGGGCTCTTGCACCCTCGCTGCCTACTGGACCCAGGTGCTGGCCACAGTCTCAAGGTCTCTCCGCTTCAGCGTCTGCTGTTTGGCTCCCTGGCCTTGCTTTTTCTCTCACTGGGTTGCCAGTGAGTGTTTGTTTTTCTACAGAGCTGGGTTCCCAGCTTATCCCTCTTAGGGCTCCTACCATACTCACCAGTGCGCTTGTGAGATGGTCTGCTCTGGATTCTGAACTGTGTGGTGGGATCTCTCTGCTTCCAACAGAGGGTTCGGTCCTCAGGACATGTTCTTGAAATGAATGAATGAATGAGGAATAAATCGGAATGGATGAGTTAACATTGCTTTATCACATTGGGAAGGCCCTCGCCAGGAAGGCTTGGGAGGTCATCTTACGGCTTGAGGTCTTGTCCCTTGCCTGTGTCATTACAGGATACTTACTCTTGCTTCCTCGGCTGCTTTGGGGATGGGAAGGACATGAGCACATCCCTTTGTTCATAGTCAGTCACTTCAACCTCAGAAGACACAGCCGGAGAAGCCAGCCCGTGCCCCACTCATGGCTGGGACAGTGACAGTGATAGTTCTGCTCAGCTTTGGATCTCTCACCTGCCCCCAGCAGCCCCCAGAGTGACTTCTGAGACCACAGTCTAGATCTATTTTAGCAGCAGGTATTTCAAGGGATTGTTTGGATTTCTGGAGAGCAGAAGCCTCACATCTCCCTGGAATTATTCACCTGCAGCTATTTTTAGAAGCACGAGACAAGCCTGTCTTCAAAGCTGCTGCTGCACCAAAGCTCTGAATGCCTACAAACCAAGCCACGTGGTTGTGTCTCAGCTTTTCCAGCCACAAGGGCTTCCCTGGGCAGTTCCTGCATGTGGTCTCAGGGAGCAGGTGGGACTCAGGCTTGTAGGTGAAGTGGGGGTGGGAGGTGGGGAGAGCTAGCCTCACCATGGCACTGCCAGTACAGGACACATCAGTCACAAGAACATGTCCCCCGGGCTGGTCATCTGACCAGTGGGGGATCAGAGGTCCCAAGTTCAGTTCACAGGACAGTGGCAGGAGCCTTCCCTGCTGACCCTGCTTCAGCCCAAATCCACTGGGACCAGGGTCCAGTTTTTTCTTTTCTTTTTTTTTTTTTTCTTGTTAGCTACTCCTTGCTCACTCAGTGACAAGAAAGGGAAAAGCCCCTACCACAGAGAACTGCCTTCCTTGCTTTGTGTTTGAAGCCTTCAGAACTGTGAGGGGATGGCAGTGGACAGATGGGGCGGACAAGCAATTCTGAGGTGGAGAGGCTGAGACCCAGCTGTCTCATGCACGATAATGAGACAGTGAAAGCCTCCACGCTCCTGTTTCTACAGGCGGCACATTTACAGGTGTGTGGCCCTGTCATTTCAGCTGGTGACTTTTCCCCAGTTCATGTCAATCATCACGGGCTGAAGGCATAGTCACCTGGCAGTGTGCTGAATGTTACCAACACCCAGCTCCCCCAAAACTTCAGTAGGAGCTCTTCTGGGGGAAGTGAGGACAATCCACACACACACACTTCAGATGAAGTGGCGGAGGAGAGGATTGTGATCACAGAAAGTGACTCAGAAGAGTGGCCATCTTGTGGGTGCATAGTTGTGAGGTGGGAAGAGGGAGCCATGATGGGCTGTGAGGACTAGGTCACTAAGTACCCACAGAACAATTCTGTAGGAGTCATAGGGGGCATTCAGGGTAGGTTTGAAGGGTGTTAATTTATCTCAGTGAGGCCAATGGAGACTCAAGCTGTCATAATTCATACACAAAATGAAGCTTAGTTTTATTCATTCATTTATTTATTATTTATTTAGGTTTTTCTAGACAGAGTTTCTCTATGTAATAGCCATGGCTGCCATGACTGCCCTGGAACTCACAGAGATCTGCCTGCCTCTGCTTCCTGAGTGCTGGGATCAAAGGTGTGCGCCACCACCGCCCAACAAAGCTTAGCTTTATTTTATGGACATGGGCTCATGGGAACTAGTCTATGAAGGCATGTATCAAGTCACTGTGTAACATTTGGGCTTTCAGGGCTGGTGATATGGTGCCAGCCCTGACCACCTGAAACCAAGCCCTGGAGCCACTGTGGAAGGAGCATGTTATTCAGGGCAGTCAGGGGTTTGGTGATTCAGCATGTGACCCCAAGGATAATCCACTTCCACCTTGGTGCTAGGTACCAGCATGGGCTGGGTGTGCCTGGCTGCTCACACTACCTCTTCAAGAGGGTGTTGGTGAGTCCATTGGATTGGATGGACTATTCAGTGCCCTATTCTGAGCTGGTGCTGGCCATGCTGCTCAGTCCAGAGCATTTGTGAGAACCTCTGTGAGCACTTGGCCTTGTCTTACTACCCCTTCAGTACTGAACTCGGTGTCTTTCCTCTCCTGCCTATTGAAGCCTTGTGTGCACACCTTCTAGAAATTCTGTGAGCACTTGATTGTAAAGGCACTTGATCTCCCAGCCCAACAGGGTGGAAGGTGTCAGGTGAGACTTCCTAAGACATGCATGGTATCTCAGGAAGCCCAGGACCACATTCCTCATTCCTGAGTTGAAAGAAACCCTGCTGTCTCATCTGAGAAGATACACAGATGTGGTGATGGCCTAGTCTCCCTAGTACCTCATGTACCTATAAACAGGCATGATTAACCCCAGACTCCACGGGAGAGAGAGCATCCTTGGGATGAGAAAGGAGGGAGCCAATGCCCTAAGCAACACAGAAACTCTGAATCAAAACATAGACCCCACAGTTAACACGGAGATCACAATTTTCAGGAAAGAAAGAAAAAAAAGGGGCGAAAGAGGATACTAAAATGGGAGACAGGATGTGCTCAGAGAGGAGCCACCGTTTAGAAACTGCCCTGATGTGTGTTGGCCAATAGAACGTGTGAGGCTGGACTCTGCTCAGCGTGAGGCGCAGGACCTGAGTGAGGAAGGAAACCCTGAGGGACCAGGGTGCGCGTGCATACTTGATTCGGGCAGCTACACACCCTTCTGCAGAAGTAAGACTTTCTAACTTGCCAAAAAACTTTGGGTGGTGTGGTCATTTTCTTGAGACCCCAGGACCATATTTTTATGACAGTTTCAGTGCTTCAGTTTCTAGCTATTTGGGGAAAACGAGGGAACATTGAATAGTTATCGTTTTCCAGGCCGAACTAGAAGTTGAGAAGCGGTAAGCCTCCTTTAATTGGAATTTAAAAGTATCTAGGAGAAGAGACAATGAAATTGCCAGTTAGCAAGAAGTTAATGAGAGTTTTGGAAATTGCCTCAGGATTAAGACAAAGAGATGTTAGCGAACGGGAAAGTGGAGATGAATTCTGGAGAACCCGGGTTTCTCCACGGCTCTCTCATCCGTCCCCCTCCGACCTTGCTTCCGCCTCCATGGCCAGCCTCTCCTGCTCTCCGCTCTCGTCATCCTCAGGGGCAATGGAAGTTTTTACTCAAAATGTTTTTTATCTCTATAACTTCTTTAACACAGAGCCCAGAGGAAGAGGGATCCTGAACTATTTGTTCTGGACAAAAACTGAGCTCAGAACAGTGATCGTGTGGTTCCCCAGTCATGTCAATTCCTCGGGCTTTACCGCCCACCTACTGACGCGTGTTCTGACTTTCCTTGTTTTGTAAGGCGGTCTGCCTTTCCGCGTTCTCTCTTAAGACAGGGAAAGAGGCTAACTGTGATGGGCACATCAGCGCATCGCTCACCTTTTGGCCTTCCTTGGACCATCTCCACATTTAGGTTAACCCCCATGTCCTTGAGGTGGGGATTTTCTCCCACACTTCCACTTGGACTCAATGTAATTGTGTTGTGGGTCCTACCATTTCCTGTCAGGCTGGCTTCATGACAGCTGTTGATTTTGTCTGTTGGACTGGCTGTTTTCTGTGGCTCTGCTTCGCTGCTCTTGTTTTATGTCTGTATACACTCTACAGTGCTGGTGTATTTCCCCAGGCCTGCCGCACTATGCTCGTTGGCCCCTCCTGCGCTGTCTGAGAAGGTTGATGTCTCAGCCCCTCTTACCCGAAGTCAGATATGCAACAGTTAATTGTGACACTGGCTTAGGACTACACCAGACAGTGCAAGAGAGTGGTTCTCAAATCTAAGCAGTGGGGCTGGAGAGATGGCTCAGTGGTTAGGAGCACTGGCTGCTTTTCCAGAGGACCCGGGTTTGATTCCAGCACCCACACAACATCTCACAGTTTCCTGTAACTCCAATTCCAGGGGATCCAGTGTTCTCTTCTGGTGTCTTTGGGCACCAGGCACATATGATGTACACAGACATGCAGGCACAACACCCATATGTAAAATAATAAAACAATGAGCTTTACTTAACCCAACAGCAACAATAAGAAGCTGTAGGGTTTGGCCAAACGAATAGGTGGCCGTGGTTCTTTTTTCATTCTGTTACAAATTTAGACAAACCTTTCTTTTTTAAGTTTACAAATCTGCTTTGTTGTACCACCTTGTCTGTTGCTAAGATTTCAACTGGAAAGTCATGTAATCTGGCTTTATGAGTGAGTTTTTGAAAGCTACCTTTAGATATCTGTTGTGTGAGTTATCTATGTGATACTTTCCTGTAAAGGGCCAGTCTAAATCAGCATATAGGAAAGTCAGTGCTCATATAAATTTAGTTTGAATACTTTTCCATTCATAGGACTGAAACAAGTCTAATAAATCAGTTGAAACTTATTGGTAAGAGAAAATAGAAGTATATCAAAGATAGCAAGTACATTTTGCCTTTCTCATTCCTGTTAGATATTTAACACTTAGTGTCCACATTTTCTGTGTTTCAAATACAGCTTTCTGGGGCTGGAGAGATGGCTCAGTCAGTGCAGTGCTTGTAGACTCTACATACAAAGCTGGATATGGCCATGTGCCCCTGGAATCCCAGGCTGGGAGGCAGAGATAGGTAGATCCTGCAGGCCATTGGCCAGCCAGCCTCACTGAGTCAGTGAGCTCCAGGTTCAGTGAGAGACCCTGACTCAACAGATAAGGTGGGAAACAACTGATAGGGGCACCCAGATGTTGACCTCTGGCTGTCACACATATGCACACACACGTTCATGTCCATATCCATAAGAGAGAGAGAGAGAGAGAGAGAGAGAGAGAGAGAGAGAGAGAGAGAGAGAGAGAGAGACATGCAAATGTAGCTTTCTGGGTTTTAAATAAATATGTTATTTTATTTTGTTAGGAAAATGAGTGTTCTAGATTCAGAAATTTTATAAGGAAAAATAAGAAAGCATCAAGGATGAAAGTGAGGTACAAAAGACCTAAAGGTCTAAAAATAAAGTTTTTGATAAAAATGCTAAGTGAAAAGGAAATGCTTTGAGGCAAGGAAAGGATTATTCGTGGCAAAGTAAGATCCCAACCACCTGCTCTGCTGCAAAACTATCGAGGATTGACTCCTGGGCTGGTGGTTCTCACTGTTAATGTGTGCCAGTTCCTTCTGAGAACACAGCCATGCAGGCTTTAGAGAGTCTGGGACAGCAATCTTGGACCACATCAGCAGCTGAAAACCTCCTGTAGCTGAATGCAAAACACTGAAAAAAAAAAAAAAAGGTGACATTTCTGCTAACTCTCATCTCTTCTAACATATTCTTTAAATCTTATATTTAGAGCTCTTGAAACTTGTCGGAGATACTTGGACTTTATCCCAGTGTGTTTTCATAAACCATAGGGTACTGATGATGCTGGTCTTAGGGGAATTACAGACAACAATGGTGATGTTATGGCCTCTCATTAATGACATTTTTATTCTGACTGTTGCTCACCCAAGTCTCCATATTTGCTTGACCCAAGTCTTCACATTTAAAAAGATTCTGATCTTTTATTATCACCATAAAATAATTCTTCCTTTATTCAGTGTAATTTGAAGAAAATCTAGTTTATAGATTGGCAGAGACTTATTTTACATCTTCCAAAAGGAGCCCCATTTTTGGAGAATTTCTTTTTAGATTCAAAACACCTACAGCAAAAATGACAGGATTTCTTCTAAGAGAAACAGAAGAATATTAACTGGGTCCAGCTGCCTGCTTACTGCTCTTGATGGTGGAGCTGTTCAGAGTCAATGAATTCCTCAATACAATAGTTAATCTATCAGCACAATCTGTTCAGTGTTCTGAATATAATTGTATATTCTTTGATACAGTGCCTAGCCACACCTGTCAGCCACACTAACTCCAGTTCATAGGTTCAAGTTCTGGAGGATGTAGGGGCTACCACCAGGGCTGGAAGGCTCCGGGAGTCTTAAGGCATACTCAGACTCAAGGCTATTTTGAGTTTCTTCAACTCTATTGACTCATTTAGGCATACCCTCATAGTCAAGGTGTCACAAAACAATCAATGGTGACAGCATTATGGTGTTTTATTAGTTCATTCCCTTTTTAAATTAAAATTGGACAAGCGTTAGAGCCAAAAGCTGCCTCACTGAAGGTGTAGGTAGAGAAACTAGGAATTTTAAAGATAGGCTGGATTTACTAAAAACAATCAAGGCATACCTTAGGAAAGGACTCATGTTCAAACCATGGGACACGTAGAGACATTGTTTTTAAAAGAGCAGACATGTAACTTAAGAGACTGTGGCCCATGAGCCGTGTTTTCCACTGAAATTAGTCTTCAATGTAGTTCATGGTACAATTAGTTGGATTGTAGAAAGACTAAATAACAGTCCAATTTTGCCGATGGAAAGCAGATAGGCTGTATTACCAAATGACTCCTATTGGAGCCATTATTTTTTCTGATTGCAAAATGAGGACTAAGATTGGGTTATGTCCACAGAATCTATGGAACCTTGATCTTTCATGAGCCTGGCTTTGTGTCTGTCCCACTATCATTAATGTTTATTATGTAGAGAAAGGACAATTTTGTTGAGAAAAAAAAATTCAAAATGATACTATGTTATTATCTGATTTAGCCTGTATTATGACTGTCTTTTTACTCACCCAAGCTAAAATCTGGTCTAATACCAAATAGTAAGCAAGGGAAATTATTAGTCACAAAGAAGAGCTGGAGTAATTTAGACATGAAAGACTAATCATTTCTAAAATTAGAACCTAGTTATTCCACGTGAGGTTTTGGGTATGAAATCAAGCTGGCCAGAAGGAATTAAAAAAAATAATAATTGACTTCAAACTCTAAAAACATCAACTAAAATGTTTCATAGACTGTAGTAACTATAGAAACAAGGAGAAAGCAAGTCAGTCTAGTTAAAGAGTATCATGGGACATGCAGAGAATTTGGAAGGTAATTAAAATGCCTTTCCCTGCCTCATCTGCTATTTTTATTTCTTTATTCTTGATTATTTTAACTGTGGATATAGTACTATTTTTAAAACAATGTTTCACCAATTCTTTGAGAATTTCATAGGATGCATTTTGATCCTATTTATCCCTCCAACCCCTCCCAGAGCGTCTTCCACCTCCTGACCCACCCAACTTCATGTCCTCTCTCTCTGTTTCAGATGTGACATTATATGTCTATGTGAACATTATGTCAACTCTCAAGGACCAAAAATAAATAAATAGAAGAGAAATGGGAAAAGACAACCAATTACATGCCACTCTCTTATTGCGATGACAGAGTATCTGGCAGAAGCCACTAACAGCAGGAAAGTTTTATTTGGCTTACAATTGAGGGCAAGTCCTTTATGGCGGGGGCATCATGGCAGCTGGAGCTTCAAGGAACAGAGTGTGGTGAATGCCAGTGCTCAGTGCCCTTTCTCAGTCTGACAGCTAGGGTGGGTCTTCCCACCTCTGTTGGTCTGACCTAGATAATCCCTCACAGGCATGCCCAGAGGCTTGTCTCCTGGGTGACCCTACATTCTTCCAGTTGACAAGCATTATTAACCATCTTATGCACAATGGCTAATAATGCCAATTCAATCCAGGGGCTTATTACTTCATAGCTTTAGAGCTGTTTCTATCTCCTGAAGACTTCTTTCCAGTCTACACAGACCCATTTTTATTGGACCCTAGGAATAAACATTCTTAGCTCCATGGACATAAAACACCGTCATAAACAGCATCAAATGGCATCTGAAATCTATCCTGGAGTTTCCTCTGCTATAACCTGCCTACCTGTCCTCCCCACCAATGTGTTTGTTAAATACATGGGTTGAGGACCAATTTTGTTCTGTGACTATAAAAGGTCTATAGCCGCTTGTTCAGTGGGGCATGTTTTCAGGCCACAGGCCCCCTTTGTTGGCTCAGAGAAGTCAGAACTATGTTTGTGCATCAGCAGACTCATGGAACACCAGTGTGAAAGATATGTACAACAACAGTCCAGAAGGAGTTAAAGATAGTGAAATAATGCCCCAAATAATGAACAGGACAAATGTACCTATAAAAATGGCAAGTGATCATTTTGTCAAAAGACAAAGAAAACACAGAAATCAATAAAAGTAGTTCTATAAAGGCAACCATGATAAGATAAACAGCTGACATCATTACAAGCAATGAAGAGTACCATGGTGGGGTGATATATTCAAAATACCTTCACAAATTCAAGCCAAATTCCCAAGCCCTGAACACTAAAACCTATTGAATAGGAATAGTCTGTAAAACTTCCTTCATGCTGAAGATCAAAGACATTCTCATCCAAACAAACACTGAGTGAACTCCTTACTAGCATCCGTGCCTTCAAAAGTTCCTAAAGGAAGTTATTTTAGATAGAAGGAGGCAGCACCAGTGAGGAATTTCATTCATAATAAAAAGTACAGTGCACCAATAAAGCTCATTATGTGGGCAATCTCAAAAGCCAGGCCACATATACACACTTCTGCTCCCCTAACCAACTTAAAGTTAATTTCATAAAATAACGATAGAATTGTGCTTTGAGGACTTATGCACATGTGTAAGAGGCAGGGCCGTCATCACACTAGAGAGATGCTAAGTGGCAGAGACAAACTGGTGTAAGAAAAGGAAACCCTCAGGGCGATGTGAATCCGTGGGAAGAAATCAACAGTGCTAACGGTGGAGGCTGGATTTTCTCTGTCTTAAAGTCTTCACATGGGGCTAGGAAGACTGCTCAGTTGCTCAAGTGCCTGCTGCATGAGTGTGAAGACCTGAGTTTGGACCAACAGCACTGGGGTAAAAGATGGTGGATTTGTAAGATCAGGTGGGGGGGTGAAGGCAGAGACAGGTGGATCTCTAGAGCTGATTGGCCAGCCCACTTAGTCAAGTTTGTGAGCTCCAGGTTCAGGAAGTGGTCCAGTCTCAAAAAGTGAGATGGAGAGCAACAGAGGATGTTCAACATTGAGTTCTGGCCCTCATGGTGTGTGTACATACAAGTGTGCCCATCTGCATACACATCCATATGAACACTTACAAAACTTAAAACAAAAAACCAAAAATCTCATGTAAAATCATTGTAAGACTGTATTTTTGGGTGTCTGAGATGGACATAATATGGTCCTTTCTTGGAGTCCAGGGCATCACTTGATGAGGTTTTCTGAGACAAGGTCTAGTTGGGTTGAGTGCAAGGAGACATAGGCTTCATGATTCGTGGCTGTGGCTGAGAACAAATCCAACATCTATTCAAAATGGATGCTGAAGTAATAGAAAGTGATGGAATTTAGCACACAACTAGTACAAATCAGACAGCTGACCTGAGTGCAGTCACCTCGGACAAAACAGGTCTCAGGATGAGACTTTCACTAGAGATGAAAGGACAACGTAGGAGGGAATGATAATATTAGGAGGGAGCAATAATTATAAACATCTATGCACTTAACAAGAGAAGCCTACATCTGGAAAGCAAACTCCAGCACAAGGAACAGTGAACAATTTAACAATAATATTTGAAGGTTTCCATGCCTCACTCAATCATGGACAGAACAAATACACGGAAAAGCAAGGTGATCACCGACACTTTACATAGCATTCTCCACGAACTTGAATTGAGTAATATTTATGGAACATTTCACCTAAGCACAGTGAATACATACACGTTTCTTTCAAGCATACACAAAATACTCCCCAGGATAGACAACATGCTGGTCCTAGGACAATTTGGGTGAGGGGCAATCTCAGGACAGTCGGCAGCATCACCAATGAGGTCAGCACATGAGCATCAATAGTGTGAACACATGAGCACCAATAGTGTCAGCACATGAGCATCAATAGTGTGAGCACAGTGGTCCCAGAATGTACAGAGTCTATGACTGTTTTTCTACCCCACTGCTTGGAGTTTCTGAATTCTGGGAAGACACAGACAATCCTTTAAGGCTTCCAACTGCTTGATTCAGACCACCCAAATAACTGACCTTTTCCTTAACTAAATGCCAACTGATTAAGGACTGCACATCTGAATCCTCCGTTCACAGCAGCAACTAGATAAGGCTTGAGAGGAACCAGGCGCTTCCCAGCCCCGGTATGGCTACCTTCTCCCATGTCCTCTAGCTTTCTCACAGGATGGTCCTTTACCACTCACTCTTGTCAGAGGTAGCTGAATCCTGTTCACAAAGCAAAGTCCAAGCCCAAGACTTTGTTGTCGAGTTCTACCAAACATTTAGGGGATAAAAAATACCAAATTCTTTACAAGCTCTTCAGAGGAGTAGAGGAGAGAATATTTCTGGGCTCCTTCTGTGAGGCTGGTACTGCTCTGCTACCCAAGCTGGAAAGAGATCTCCCAGGAAATGAAGATTGCAGACATTCTCCACAAACATTATAAATGTTCTCAGTAAAGTAGTAATAAAATGGTAAAATAAAAATAAATAGTAAGAGTAAAATAAAAATAAATAAAATCAATTAGGAAACATAACAAGAGAATTATTTTTATACAAGATCAGGTACAATTGATCCCAGAAATTTAAGGTTGGTTTAATAATTAGGAATCAATTAATTTGGAATCTTATGAAACAAGAGGCAGGAAATTCATAGACAAGAATGAGCATTTGACAAAAATGCAACAATCATTTATAGTACAGACCAGACTAACTACAAATGGAAGCAGATTTCCTCAACTTGACAGCACTGTTTATAGAATCCCAGAGCTGACTCTCCCGGACAGGTGAAAGGCTAGTATTTCCTTCATAATACCAGCAAAGGGAAGGGAAGGGCGCCCTTATACCTATCACATTCGATGTGGCTTTGGAAGTTCTAGTCAGCGCGTTAAAAGGAGAAAAACAGTTGAAAAGGCAGTAACACAACATAGCTGCATATGCCCATATATGTGAGTCCTAAGGAATCAACAGAGAATTCTAAGAACAGCGTCAGCAAGGCTGCATATTACAAGGCCGATATACAACATTCAACTACGTGAAATTAATAAGATAATTCTACACACAATATCATCAAAATGTTAAACACTTAGAACTAAAATTCCAAAAGAAAGTATAAGACATCTGTGAGAGGAAGTAGCGGGGGTCAGAAGAGATACAGAGAGGCTCAAAGTTTCCGTTGGAGATGACAGCTAATGCTGATAATGATGATAGTCTTCCCAAGCTCCTCTGCGGATTCAATGCGAACACCACCAGGTCCCGAGGCTTTCTTGTGGAAACACAGAAACAAATACCCACAGCAGGCAAATACTCTAGAACAAAGCTAGAGGACTCAGTTCTCAAAGTCAAAACCTTTGTGATTCTAAATGGTCAAGAAAGCAACACTTTGCAGTCCCTTCAGCTGCCTCTTCGCTGAGATGGTGGCTACAGCCACAGATATCCAACCATCCCAGCCTCTCCTCCTACCCCCCTCCACTGTCATCCGGAGGAGGCTTCTGTCACCTGCCCAGATGGCTGTATCCACTTGAGGGAGCCACCTCCTCAGCCTGCTGGGCCAGCCCAGCATCTTCCACACACGGGAAGATGGCTTCCACCTGCTTGGTGGACATCACATGACACTGACAAATGGTCACAGAAGGAAAGCACTGGCCAAGGCCTTGGTTTGTCTCTGGAATCCTCTGAGACAGTGGTTCCCAACCTTCCTAATGCCGCGATCCTTTAATAAGTTCCTCATGTTGTCATGTCCCCCAACCATACAATTATTTTCGTTGCTACTTCATAACTGTCATTTTGCTGCTGTTATGAATCATAATGTAAATATTTTTGGAGATAGAGGTTTGCCAAAGGGGTCGAGACCCACAGGTTGAGTACTACTGGGCTGCCACAGTTGGGAAGATGGAGGTGGGGCTCAAGGCCAGATGGGACTGCTCCTCCTTCAGTGACTTATCCAAACAGGACTCCTTACTTGCTCCAAACAAAAGAGAATCTTGCATGCTTTAGAGCAAGAGTGAGCGAGGAAGCAGTGTGCAAGAGGCCATGCTCATGGCAGAGATGGCTGTGGCCCTCTTAGTGCTTGGCAGTGTGATCTGCCTCTCTCTGCTGATTTTTGTTGTTGTTTCTTGTTTCTGCCTTTTATTTGTACTTAAACCATTGTGGTCACAGCACTGGCTAGCCCTTGAGGGAGCCCTTACAAAGACTGACTTGGTTTCCAACTCTTCTCCACCCTCCTCCCTCTGCCCCCCACTTTCCTGTATCCTCTGTAGACTCTCATGCCTTTCCGGGGTCTTTTTGCACAGTCCTGGCGAGGCTTGCTTGAGGAGCCTTTTGTAAAGAGACTACTTGTATATGGGTATAACTTTCTGTTTGTACCATGTTTTTGGTAATACCATGCTTTGTGACACATACTGAGTTCATCTTTAACTTCAAAAGGAAGCAAAATTTACATAAGGAGCAACATCCAACATCAGTCTCTGAAGCAGTTATTATGCAGATAAGCAACAAAACAGAACAAATGTGGAACCTCACATTTATGCTCATCTGATTTTCCTTAGTGTTGTCAAGGCTCTTCAAGAGAGAAAGAAATTTCAGTGACTGGAATGGGGACAAATAGAGGAATATATATGTACAAAAAGTGATGTTTAAACATTTGATTCATATAAGAATTAATTCAGAATTGACTGTTGGCTTAACAATCAGAGCCGAATCCATAAATGTTTGGAGTAAAACTCAAAAAAAGTCTTTATGACTTGGGCTAGACAAAGATAACTTAGGTATGTCTCGGAATTCTGATTTACAAAAGGGAAAAATGGATCAAATGAACTTCAATAAAGTTACAAACTCATTTGAAGTAGCATCATTAAGCAAATAACAAAACTATCTCAATTTATCAAAGAGTCCTAATAGGCCACAGACTGAGAGAAATTATTTGAAAATGATGTGTTTTATAAAGGACTTCTATCCAGGAGTGATATTAAATTTAAGGCAATAAAGTAAGATAGATGACTCAATAAAAGGGGAAAATTACTTAAGTAGACATTTACCAATTATGAAAATTAAAATCCCAGTGAAATGTCACCTTATACTGGTCAGAATGACTGTAACAACAACAATAACAAAAAACTGTGTTGGGGAAGATGTAAGGCAAAGGTAAGCCTGGACATGGTTGACAAGAATGCAAATTAACAGAGCCATGGCTGAAGAACATGAAGGCTCTCTGTAGCTGGTTCTCTAACTTTTGTGGTTTTGGAGACAGAGCCTAATACAGACCAGGGGACCACTACCTGGCTGAAAAACACAACGTGGTGGTAATTTGAATGAGAACCCCCCATAAGCTCATGTGTTTGACTATGTGGTCCCCAGTTAGTGGAACTAGAAGATGTGGTCTTGTTGAAGGAAATGTGTCACTGGGGTGGTCTTTGATATTTCAAAAGCCCATACCAGGCCCAGCATCTCTCTTCCTGCTGCCTGATGTAAAGCTCTAACACCATGTCTGTTTGCTTCCCACCACAGTGATCATGGACTAACCCTCTAAAGCTACAGTCAAGCCCCTAAGTAAGTGCTTTCTTTTATAAGAGTTGTTTTGGTCATGGTCTCTTTTCAGAGCAATAGACTGGTAACTAAGACACCCATCATGAGCTTGAAGATCTGTTCCTCTAGCTTCCACCTGGAGTGTCTGAGATTACATGCCTTTGTGCCCTTATTACCTGATTTTAGTGGTGCTGGGGACTGAGCCTGTAGTCTTTGGTGTGCTAGGCTGACTCTCTAGCCATTAATCTATGTCCCCTGCTAGTCAGAGTTCTCTAGAGAAACAGAACAGGAAGCGTGAACATACAGTAAAAGGATATTTATTGGAATGGCTTACACAGTACTGTTGTCCTCAACACTGGAGAGATCAAGAACCCTGGAGCTCCTCATGAAGCAGTGTGCCTCGGCACTCCCAGTGTGGAGCCAAGGGCCTAGAGGATTCCTGGAAGGCCACTGGTGTTCAGTCCACATCAGAAGGCCAAAGAAGCTGAGTTCTGAAGTCAGTTATAGCAGCAGCAGTAGAAGCAGTCACAGAGTAGATGAACTTGTCAGCATGATGGGAAAGCAAACAGGCAAATAGCAGCTTTCTCTTTCAGACCACCTTTCATCTGCCTGCCTAATGGTGCTGTCCACACTTAGAGAGACTCCCTCGTTCAAAGAATAAGTTAAAAAATTCCTTAAAGAGATGTCCAGGAGTTTATCTTTTAGCTGTATCTAGATCCAGTTAAGTTGACAAGCAAGGTTAATCATTAACAGAGGCTCCTGAGAAGTTAAAAATGGAATTACTATGTGATCTAGTGACCTCACTGATTGGGTGCACACCTATAGTGATGACTTGGTACACAACCATAGTCACCTCACTGGCTACATACCCACAGCGACCTCACTCACTGGGTACACAACCATAGTCACCTCACTGACTGGCTATACACCCACAGTGATGTAAGCAACTGGGCGAACATCCAAAGAATTTAAAAATCAGCATGTCAAGGAGGAAAAAGCTACAAGACTGTTCTCATAGGGACCTAGTGGGAGTCAGCTGAGTAAATGGGGGCTACATTTAAGGTTAGCATAATTTTGTCTTCCCATATATCTTTTTTGGTCTGTTTTGATTTTGGGTTATTAATATTGTTCCTTTAATTTTTAAAATTAATTGACTGAAAAATTGTAGAAATTCAACTTAAAATCAACTCTTTGAATGTGTTGAAAACATCAGGAGATCAAAGACATACCTGCATTGATATGCTCTTTGTGGCATTTCTGACAATATCCAAGTCACAGAACTATCTAGGCATCCATCAGCAGATGCAGAAATAAAGAAGAGGCTGTATATGAACGCAAAAGACTACTGTTAGGCTTAAGAAACAAGAGTTACGTCATATGCAGCTTGGAAGTCATTATACTTAGTAAAATCATTGAGTTACAGCAAAATACCACATACTGTCACTTACAAAATCGAAAAGAACCAGAATCATAGGAGCAGAGTGGTGAGGGGCCCAGGGCTGTCATAGCAGGGGTGAGGAAGGAGGAATTTTGATCAAAGGGTACAAAGTCTCAGTTAGGCAGGAAGAATGAGTGATAAGCATGAGAAAGTCCCTTAGCCTGAGTCAATGAGTCCATATAAATATGTCACAACACTCAAAAAATGAATTATTTATTTTTATTTCATACGCATCAGTGTTTTGCCTGCAAGTACATCTGTATGAGGGCTTCGGATCCCCTGGAATGGATGTTACAGACAGTTGTGAGCCACCATGTGGGTGCTGGGAATTGAACCTAGGTCCTCTGGAAGAGCAGCCAGTGCTCTTAACTGCTGAGCCATTTCTCCAGCCCCCATGTCACATCATTTTAACCCATAAATCCAGACAGTTTTGCTAACATACAAAAATACATTACAATAATGTTGAAAGACATATAAATAATTGCACTATGAACTGTGGACAGTTTGTCTAAGGAACAGCAATTCAACAAGGGAAATGTCAGCCATAGTTACTTTTCTATTGCTATAATGAAACAGGACAACTTATAAAAGAAAGTGTGTAATTGGGCTTAGAACAATTTATAAAAGAAAGTGTGTAAATGGGCTTAGAACAACTTATAAAATAAAGTGTGTAATTGGGCTTACCACTTTAGAGGTTAGAGTTTGTGATGGCGGAGCAAAGGCATGCGGCAGGAATAGCTGAGAGCTTATAGCATGAGGCAGAGAGCACAGTGAGGAATGACTCTTGAAGCCCACTCCCATGACACCTTGTTGTGGCCAACAAGACCACACCCCTAATCCTTCCCAAGCAGTTCCACCAACTGAGGGCCAAGTGTTCAAACATAAGCGCCTATGGGGACCATGCTGATTCAGACCAGCCCCAGATGAACAGGTGATGTACAGAAAATCAATATTTAATGGTAAGCAGTAATTTAGAGAATGAGATTGAAACCCACAGATGACGTGGGGAGTTTGACAGTGCCAGATATTGGCAGAAATATGAGGGAACTATAGATGACAGGCACGCAAAGTGCTATGGAGAGCAACGTGGTGGTGTTAGTAGTGAGAGTGTTTGAGCTAGCAACTTCACTGAGGCCACACATGCCAGCCCAGAGGACACGTCTCCATCCACAGCAGAGGCCTTCTTTCTGCATGATTTGAGGTGTGAAACCTTGCAAAATGAGATAATTGTCCGTGAATGGGACATAGAGAAATTGTGTACATTCTTTATTTTTATAGGTCTGAAAATTTGGCCACAAATAAGACAAAGCAGAAGGCTAACTGGAGGCTGGGCATGGTAGCATATTCCCAGAATTCCAGCGTGTGGAGTCTCAGTTGGAAGATCTTGAGTTCAAGGCCAGCCTGGGCTGCATAGCGTGATACCATCTCCAACTAAACAAAACAAATTTCCTGGGTTCCATAATCCATAAATCTGGCAGTTAAAGTATATGATCTTGCTTGGGGGCCAGCATAGGTTGGCAGAATCTAGCCAATGGGATCCTTGAGCAGTCAGGGAAGTCTGATTTTGAGGCTGGCTATACCTCCTCCTGTTAAGAGACACACTGTCAAGGCTGTCTGGCCAGGGCTGCTGGAGTGTTTGTGCCAAGAAGCAGATGTACACACATGGCCAGGCACAGCCTTGTGCATGTGTGCATACAGACTCATAGTCTGTGTCTGCCGTACACAGATATGCACATGTGTGCAGATGATGCCAGTGAACACACCCATGCCTACATGTACAAGCACATCTGCACATGCACAGCCTCATTCAGTACCCATCTCATAGTCTAATACATGCTCATCTACACACGCACTGCCTCATGAAATACCCACTAACACACATACACACACACACATGTGCAAGTGATGTCCATGAACACACTTGTACAGCCTCACTCAGTACCCATCTCACATGCTCATCCATACATGCACTGCTACATGAAGCACTCATATTACAGTCCTACACACATACACTGTTTGCTCTCTGAACACCAGTTTAGATGTAAGAGCCACTTTTGAAATACAGTCTTTGGGACAACCAGCAGAGGAGGAAATTAGGATTCTAGGAGACGACAGGGAGAAGACTGTTGTGGCCAGGGCCTGGTAAAGAAGTGACTGACTCATTCCCTAGTGTTTCCATCAGATTCAGAGTTCCCCCACCAGTTGGGCTCACAGCCTCCATGGAAGAGGCTGTTAGGGACGTCAGAAGCCCCAGGGAGACAGAGCATGCAGGAGACAGCACAGAACCGGAAGAGAACAAAGCAAGGCTCCCTTTCTTCTAGGTATCCTAGCAAAGAAATGAGTCTGAGCAGTGATCAGGGCTGAGACGCCTGAAGCTGCAAGAATGGGAATTCCTCTTTGATCTGCTGTTTTAATGACCAGGGAGTTATTTTAGGAAAATAACACTGAGTCACGAGAACCCTGCACACTTCCTGGCAAATAACCATCTGCATTAGCTGGAAATTCAAACAGCAAAAGCAGAGGGACGGAGAAGACAACTCCCAGGAATCGAAATGGCAGTTTCAGAACGGGGCACTTTACCAACGCCCATGTGATGCAGTCACAGAAAGTTGCATATGTGCTTTCTCTGTGTGTACAACACATGTCCATCTTGAGACAAAGGTTGAAGGGATGGCCGAGAAGTAAGTACACGCCAAGCCATCTGCAAGGTTTAAAAAAGCAAGGTGTTTGCACATTGCTGATTATTCAACAGACTGACCTTTTAAAAAACGTGCAGCAAGTCAGCTGACCCTTTCCAGTAGCTTGGTGAGAGGGTCCTCTTATAGAAGTGGCTGCTTTGCTCCGCCCCCTGGCTCCTTGAGGGTCTATCGGCACACAATTGAGCTGTCTAGACCCGACTGTTTGTGGTGAAATCCCCCACCCATTCAGAGCCAGCAGATGGTTTCCCACTCTGTGTTATGTTTATTAACATTTAGCCCAGGCTTAATTGACAATACTAAACGTTGGTGCTTTAAACATTTAGTTTCATTATTTGCAGTGGTGATTTCAGTAAACAGTAGCTATTCCAAAGCTCTGTAGTGTGAAATTAAATTGGTTGGTTAATTAATTGGAAGAATGTACCAACTTCAGTGGGCTTGGACATGTGGCATTGGTGTGGCATTGAAAGTAGTCATCTATAAAATTACTCACAGTGTAACAAAGTTAAAACAATAGGATAAATAAACTTACCAAGTCTTCACACTACAGAGCACTGACTTTCTTGGAATGATGCCTTGTGGCTTGAATGTGAACTGTCTTCCAAAGGCACACGCATTAGAACATTCGCCTACTGGATGGAGGTGCTTTTTGGGAAGCTTATGGAACCTTTGGGAGGTAGAGCCCCGTTGGAGAAAGTGGGCCACTCGGGACAGGCCTTGATATTTTCCAGCCAGGCTCTACTGCCTGATTGTGACTGCGATGTGATCAGCTGGCCTCCCGCTTTCTATACACGATGGAAAGTATGGCCGTCAGCTAGGTCAGAATAAACCCTCCCTTCCTTAAGTTCCTTCTGGGCAGGCGTTTTGCTACATCACTGAGGAAAGTAGCCATGTAGGAGATTAGTACTAAGAAGTGGGGCCATTGCCGTAATAAACCATGTGGTTTATAGGCTTTGGGGACTGGTTTGTGGGAGGAATGTGGAAAAGTTTGCAGCTACAAGCTAAAGAACTCCCCGGATTCCCTAAGAAGAGCTTAATAGACATTTTTGGTGGGAGTGAGGACAGCAAGCGGAGGCACAGCTCAGGAGGTTTCAGCGGGAACAAGGGCTGTATGGGGAATAGACTAGGGACATTCAGGTTTTATCATAGCAAAGAATCTGGAGACATTCTGCTCACATCCTAAGAGCTTGAATGAGGCTGGATTTAAAAGCAGTGGGCTGGGGAGATGGCTCAGCAGGTTAGGGCACTTGCTGCCAAGATGGAGGACCTGAGTTCTAACTAACTTGGTGGAAGGAAAGACCCGACTTACAAGTTCTCCTTTGTCCTTCACAAACATGTGGTGTCTCATGTGCACATGTTTGTGTGTGTGTGTGTGTGTGTGTGAACACACATAAACACACGTAGAAATAAGTAAATGTAAAAAAATAAGTAATGGATTAGTGTGTTTGGCAGAGGAGATTTTTGAGGCGAGGTAGCATTCAGTCCGTGGAATGTTTACTACTCGCCACTCTTATCCAGGTCCATCGCGGTGGACCAGCGGCAAGTGGTGAAGAGGGTTAGGAAGGTGAAGCTTGAAGCTGTGCACAAGTTGAGTGCAGATGCCAAAGCATCCGTAATCGTTAAGGAGACAGGCTAGAGAGGTGGTTCGGTGGCCAGGAGTGCTTGCTGCTCTTCCAGAGGACCCAAGTTCAGGTCCCAGGACATACGCTGGGTAGCTCTAACTGAAGCGACTAAAGCAATGTCACCTTGTCCCGACTCCAGCTGTGTTTGCTTAGACAGTTCACAGCTCTCTACCCTCTCTACCTCTCTGCCTTGGCAACACATTTGAGGTTTCCACGACCCTGAGCATAGTTCAGAAGTATCAACAAAATAATCATGTGAATACAAACTTAAGTAACTGAAGAAGACTTAAGTCAAAATAATTGTCACATTGTGCCTGAAATAATTTCTATGCTTTGCCTAAATAAATATTGCAAGGTTACTCTGACCCTCATGTAGCATTGATGTAATTGTGGTTTTCGCCTTTAAAGATGCTAGACTTTGAGGCATGAGCCTGTTCTTGATTGTTGGCAAATATTAAAAGACTATTATACTTTTAATTCAAGTTAAACATGTGGTTGTCTGTATGTTTTTGGCATGGATTTGTTACAATAACCACTTGTGTTACAGTTTGGTTTTCTGCTGCTGTGGTAAACACTATGACCAAAGGCAGCTTAGGGGAGGGCAGGTCTTATTTCATCTTGCACTTCCATGCTACAATATATCTTTTTGTTCAAGGCCTAATCATCTGTTACTCTTAAAGATTTATTTTTTTCCTGAACTCACACTTAGAAGTTTTCAGTGAGGACAGCATCTGTCTCCTGACAGTCTGTTCCTAGTGTTTTCCTTTGGCTCCTTTCATGCCCTTGGCCAAAGTTTAGCACATTATGCAGCCCCCTCCTTGACAGTCATAGTGTGTTGTTTCTTCAGAGCAATATGCCAGCGTTTGTGTTATGATGAGACACTGTTTTCCCATATATTGGTTGGTAAGGATTAAAAGATGGTTAGATTATCCTGATGAGCATTCCCAGGCACTCTTGTAGACTAGTAGAAACTGATGCATTTATGGAGGCAATCTGGCAGTGTCTTGGTCACTCTTCTATGCTGTGAAGAGACAACATGACCAAGGCAATTCTTTAGAACAGAAAGTATTTAATTGTGGGCTTGAGTACAGTTTCAGAGGTTTACTTCATTATCATCATGGTGGAGAGCATGGCAGCATACAGGCAGAAGTACTGAGAAGTTGGAGAGGAAGCTGAGAGTTCTACATCAGGATCCACAGGCAGCAGGGAGAGAGAGAGACACCACGGGCCTGGCTTGGGCTTTTGAAAACTCAAAGCCCACCCCCAGTGACACACCTCCTCCTTCAACAAAGGCCACACCTACTTCAGCAAGGCCACACCTCCTAATCCTTCCCTGATGAGTAAACATTTAAATATAGGAGCCTATGGGGGCCATTCTTATTCAAACCACCACAGGCAGAAACACTGTGTCAAACGCACATCAATAGCCTCTGATTGCTACCCTACCTCCATTACATTTCTGGGAACATTTAGTTCAGATGCAACTGTGGACTTGCTTCAAAGAATATGTATGGGGGAGCTGGAAAGATGGCTCAGTGGTTAAGAGCACTAGCTGCTCTTCCAGAGGACCTAGGTTCAAATCCCAGCACCCACATGGCAGCTCACAACTGTCTGAAACTCCAAGATCTGACACCGTTACATAGACATTCATGCAGGCAAAGCACCAATGTACATAAAATAAAATTTAAAAAAGTAAAAGAAGATGGATTAAAGAATTAAAACAAAAAGAATATGCATGAGGATTTTTAACCATGGGGCTAGCTATGAGAATGAATTATTCTAAAACACAAAATCTGATTTTGACGAGTCATATAGTATAGATGAAGTTGATTATGTGGTAGTCATTCGTTCAATGAGATACTTGAGACCAGTCATATGGTACAGATGAAATCAATTGTGTGGTGGTCATTCATTCAATGAGATGCTCATGCAAAGAATGAAGATAAGGAGACAACATGATGGAACAGGAAAATGTTCATCTTCCAGTGTCCAGTTGTAGTCGGGGATGGAGCCTCTTTTCTCCTTGGCTGCCAGGAACCTTAGGGACAGGATGGGTGTTTCCAGCCTCACTCCTGTGTCTACTGGGCCTTTATCTTTGCTGCTGATCCTTCTTTGGTTTCTACTTTTGCTGTCTGATTTTGCACAGACCTTATGGTCTCACTCGTCTAGAACAAATTTGGGTCTAGTTGCTAATAAAAGGCATATTTTTACTGGGCATTCAGAATTATATTTCAGAAGAAGCTAATTTGGTTGGATTCTCCTATTCCCCAAGAAGTATTTTTTTTTTAAGACAAGGTTTTGCTATGCAGCTTAGGTTGGTCTGGCATTCACTGTGTAGACCAGACTGGCCTCAAACTCAGAGAGATCCCCTGGCCTCTGCTTCCTGAGTGTTGTTGGGACTAAAGGTGTGTTCCACCATGCCTAGTCGTCCCTAAGAAACTTTTGATGAGTCACTTCATCAGGCCTTGATGGACTCATCTGTGAAAGAGGCAGGCTACCTGATGGATGGGTGCTCCCTTCTGAGGAGGGGGCCTGGATGGTTGTGAGTGAGGGATACTGGCCTTAACTATAGAGAGGGTGTGTGTCTCTACTTGTCAACTGTCTGGCTTTGAAGAAGCAGCTTACAGGCTCTTGTAGTGCAGACAGGTCTGGTTCAGTGACCATTGGCAGCTGCCGAAGGCTGGCTTGTCCACACTGCTGGTCCACAGTGCACAGGAGACAGGGATGCTTTTTGGGGGGCTTTCACCTGTGTCAGTGATCCCTGCAGAAACCAGAACAGCTCTGCTATCATCATCACTATGACCCTTTCATGGCTATCCCTGTGCCTCCTAGAACCTGTAGTAGGTCAAGGAGAGGGGGGAGAATAATGCTTCACCTAGAGCGTTTCACTCCTGGGAGACTACAGAGCCTCACCAGAGGCTTCCTTTGATGTTCAGGGATTTCTTAGCAAATTGAGCATGCAGAATGAACACCTGAGCTGTCTGTCCATGGCTTCTGGAAGGAGGTATTTCTGTGAGCTGGAAGAGTGCATGCTTATTGCATAAACACTGGGCCGGGAAGGATGCGTGAGTTTGTGGATGACTCTGAGCACAGTGACAGGCATCAAATGGATTTCTAAACCGTGGCATCCAGGCTGAAGTCTGAAATGAAATGGCTTCCTAGGGAAAACTGGGGCTCAGGGTTTTCTCACAGGTCCTGCAGCAAAGCAGGGCCGGGGAGCCTCCTTCCTCCCAACCCTCTTTCTCTTGGGTAGTGAGAATGGGTAGTCTGGAGGGGGAGGAGCCACACCAGGCTACTGGAGCACTGTGCACAGTCCTTCCTGGGGAAATCTGTGCATTTTCAAATGTATGTATGGTGGAGCTTCTAATTAGTCCAAGGAAACAAATAGCTCTTTGCTGAGGAGGCAGCTTTGAGTGGCAGCTGGCTGTCAACATTATGTTCTTAGACTCTGTGTCCTGCCAATAACCCAGGCTGATGCCTCCTGGGCTTCCTGTTCCTCACTCTGCACCTGCTGCCTCTGATCTGCTTTTGCTTACAGACATACTCCTCCATCTTCATCAGCCAGACCCACCCTAGATCCTATTCTCTCCTAAATGGTGGTTCCCATAGGGTAAAGCCTTTCCCTTGAGAGCTGCAACGCTTGTGACTCTGTGGTATTCCTTGGCCCCTAACTGCCAGGATCCCTTTCCAGCTGAGCTGTAATGCCTACAGTGTAGTGCCTGCCCTTCTTGTGTCAACTCTGCTGGGCCAAGAGGTCCAGTTGTTTGCTCACATGGCAACGTAGGTGTTGCTTTGGAGATGTCTTTAGATGAAGTTGACATTTACTCACTACACTGAGTAAAACAGGTTGCCCTCTGTAGTGTGGTGGGTGTCACCCAATCGGATGAATACCTTCTTGCCCTTTTCTCAGTCATCTCTAAGAATGAGGACTTGGGTCCACCCTCCACTGTGCATTTAGTAAGATGCTCATTTCTGCCAGGCATCTGCTGTGATTCAGACCTGTTAGAATGCACTCTCAACCATGTTCTTAGTCAGAGTACAGTGCTGATACACAAGTCTCATCGCCTTTCAGTGTGACAAAGATACTACACTGATTTCCAAAGGGACTTGGGCAGAGTTCTTACTGGCCCTTTGTGCTGATTCTTTCGTTACGGTTAAAGTCCATGCTCTAATAGCCTGACCTTTTACCCACAGCGAGGCCCACAGCCCCCACACAGCAAGACTCACATCTCAACCAAAATGAAATTCAATGTCTTGAGGCTTACCTACAATCTACAGAGAGGCCTCAGCTCACATGGGACGCTCACACAGTTCAATGACTATGAGGTTTATAGCTCTCCCATAGCGAAGTCCGTAGCTCATCCACAGTGAGGCTGGCAGTTCAACCACTGTGATGCCCTTGTCTCCGTGGGAGGTCCACAGCTCACCTATAGGAAGCCTATAGCCCATAACTCTAAACTACACAGCTTGCTGACAGGCCTACAGTTACTCAGCTTGAGGATCACAGTTTATCACAGCACAGCCAGTGTGAGGTCCAAAGCCAACTCACCGAGTGACACACAATTTACTCACTATTAGGCCTACAGCTCACCCACTCTGAGGCACACAGCTTACTCACCATGAGGCCCACAGTTCACCACTGTGAGGCCAACAGATCATCCACTGTGAGGTCCACAGTCTAGCCAGTTTGAGGTCTAAAGCCTATGCTTTGTCAGGTGCAAAGTTCCCCACCATGATGTCCACAGCTCACCAAACTGATACCCACAGCTCAACTAGTGTGAGTTCTATAGTTTCTCACGATGAAGACCATAGCTCAGTAAATATAAGGACCATAGCCTACCCATGGTGGGGGCCACAGGTCACCCACTGTGAAGTTCATAGGTAACTCACTGTGGGTTGAACAGCTCACCAAATGAGGCTCATAATTGTGTGGTCCACAGTTCACCACTATGAGACCCATAACTCATCCACTGTGAGGTCCTGAGCTCACCACTGTGGGGTCCAAAGTTCATCATCACTGGGAAGTTCACAGGTCATCTGCTGGGAAGTCTACCATTCACATACTGTGAGGCCCACAGCTCACCATTATGAGTCCTACAGCTCACCACTGTGTGGTCTGAAGCTCAGCCACAGTGAGGTCTATATCTCACTCACATTGAGGTGCATGGCTAAACCATTATGAGGTCCTGAGCGTATTGACTGTGAGTTCCTGAGCTCACCATGGTGAGGCCCATAGCTTACCATGAGGCATAAAGCTCTTTTACTGTGAAGTCCACAGTTAATCACTATGAGCCTGACAGCTCTCTTGTGAGATCCACAGTTCACCCACTTTGAGGCCCATAGCTCAGTACCTAGCCCCTCGAGGTCATGTGTAGCTGAATGTTTTCTTGGTCCTGCCCAGCTCCCTGGGTCCTTTGGTTCTGCAGCCACTCAGACCCAAATGAACACACAGAGGCTTGTGTTAATTATAAACTGTATGGTCTAGTGGCTCAGGCTTTTCACTAGCTAGCTCTTACATCTTAAATTAACCCATTTCTATAAATCTATACTTGGCCACATGGCTTGTGGCTTACCGGGATCTTAACATCTTGTTTCTTCCAGGTGCGGCTAACAGCATCTCCTTTTTTTGCCTTTCTCCTTCCTCTCTCTCTAGTTGGAATGGCCCGCCTATCCTTATTCTGCCTCATCATTGGCCAAATAGCTTTATTTATCAACCAATCAGAGCAACACATATTCACAGCATACAGAATGATATCCACATCAGTCATGTGTCACCATGGTAAGGTGTACAACTTACCAATGTGTAATTCCAGGTCGACCTGCTATGATCTCCTAAGTTAGGCACATAGCTCACCCACAGTGAGGAATCCCCTAACTCACCCACTATAAGGTTCATAGTTCACACTGTGAGGACCTCAGCTCACCACTGTGAGGCTCAACTATAAGGAGAACAGCTCATCCATTGTGAGGTCCACAGTTCATTGCTGAGTCCCACAACTCACCTACACTGAAGCCCACAGCTCATCATTCTGGAGCTGACAGTTCAGAGATGTGATATTCCAGCTCACCCAATGTAAGGTTCACAGCTCACCCAATGTGAGGTCCGGAGTTTTTCTATGGTGTCTTAGGGTTTTTATTGTTATGATAAAACACTCTGATCAAAAGCAACTTGGGGAAGTAAGGGGTTTATTTACTCTTACAGCTTATAAAGTCATAATCCATTACTGAGAGAAGACAAGGCAAGAGCTCAAGGCAGGAATCTGGAATCAGGAACTGAAATAAAAGCCATAGAGGAAGCTGCTTCCTGGTGTGGTCCTCTTGGCTTGATCAGCCAGCTTTCTTATACCATCTAGACTCACCTTCCAGGGAGGGCACCACCCATAGTGAGATGAGCCTTCCTCCATCAGTCATTAATACAGATAATACCCTCACAGACTTGCCTACAGACTAATCTTATGGGGGCATTTGCTCAATTAAGATTTCCTCTTCATAGACATATCTAGGTTTGTGTCAAGTTGACATAAAAACTAGGCACCACACCCAATGTGGGGCAAAGCTCCCTTATCTGAGTTCCACAACCCTCACTCTATGGTCCACAGTTTCCCTAATGTGAAATTCTGTGTTCACCACTGTGGGGCCCACAGTGCATCACTGTGAGTTCCACAGCTCACTCCCATTAGGCCCACAGGTCACCAAATGAGGTCCACAGAACACAAGAGTGTAGTCTACACTTTACTATGAGACTCAGAACTCACTCCCTATGAGGTCCTGAACTTATCACCATGGGTTCCAGTAGCTCACAAATGAGGTTTATAAATCTTTTCTGTGAGGTACATAAGTCACCCACTGTAGGTTCACAGATCACCTACTGTGTGGCCTGTATCTCACTACTGTCAAGTTCAACATGTCACTATTGTGAGCCTCATAGCTCCTGAGTATCTTACCTGTTGTGAGACTCCCATTCTGCTACTGTGGTATCCACAGCGCACCACTGTATGGACCACAGCTTGTCATTGTGGGGTCTGAGGTTCACCATTGTGAGGCTCTTAACTCACCCATTGTGAGATACAGTGCTCATCCATTGAGACCCAGAGAACACAACTGTGTGCTACATGGTTCAAGAGCCACAGATGATCTAACAAACAAACAAACCAGACTAGAACAAAGCAAAGAAACTACCTGGGTAAATGGAGCCAAAGAAAAAGCACACGAAACACGTATAGACACAGAGACACACATTTACACAGGCATAAATCCCATTAAAAACGCAATACCAGGAATCATAATATATATACAAAAGACCTGTAAGGGGAGAATAAATAAATGAATGAATAAAGAAAGAAGACAAATAATGCCCAGACAAAGCATTATGAGACAAAGAACTTCCAAAAATGCCAATGAGTTTGTATTGTGTTGGCCATCAACTCCTGGGTGGTTTGTACATCCAGTGAGACTCTGTTGAAGACAACTGATTTTCCCCTTGTTAAGCAGTTATCAAATGGAGATGGCTTCTTGATTAGGGATGGGGGCTTGTGTCCACTTCCTATCTCAGTGCCGGGACCCCGTGTGGCTTAGTACAGGGGCTATGTATACTGCCAAGTCTCTGTGGGTCTGTACGTGCAGCAATCTTTCTGTGTTTAGAAGGACTTGTTCTTTTCTTTTATTACATTTATTTATTTTTAAATTTATTTATTTATTTATTTATCTATCTATCTATTTATTTATTTATTTATTTATTTATTTATTTCTATTATCAGCTTGATACAGTTCTCCTGGAGTCCTCCATGCCCTCTGCCTCTTACAATTTTGACATCTCCTCTTCCACAAGGTTCCCTGAGCTCTGAGGGGGAGGATTTGATGGAGACATCCCATCTATGGTCTGTAAGTGGGTCTGTGCTTTCAAATACTTGAAAAAGTTTGAAGTATAATGAATTTGACAAATGACAGTTGCATGAAGTTCATGTTTCCCTGTTCATGGTGTTATGTTGGATCACAGTAACACTCAGTGTATTGCCAGCGGTGGCTCCTGTGTTCTAAGGATGGAATAACCATGACAGGGAGTACAATTGTGCCATTTGCTGGGATGAGTCTTAGCATTGTTGACTGTGTGGCTTCTAGTGAGGGCATTCCTCTCTGTGCTGTTCCTTTTCTTTGATGAATGCTGGTTGGTTCGAGTCCAACCTCTGGGTCTCTAGTCAGGAGGACAGATGACTCATCAGGGCTCCAGGACCGTTGGAGAGGTGTCTCACAGTTCTCTGGGACAGATCTGAAGGGCAAGGACTGTCCTTCAGTTGGCTCTATAGGTGGTCATCTTATTCCTCTGTCTATATTGCCAAAAGGTCTCCCAGCTGTAGATGTAACCGTCTTGTTAAATAAGAAACACAGAGCCAATTGCAGAGTTAAAAGCCAAGAGGTCAGAGCAATAGCTGAGAGCTGGAAACCTTCAAGGAGGAAAGACAGAGAGCAGTGAAGGATAAGGTTTTCAGCTCTCAGCTATTGCTCTGACCTCTTGGCTTTTAACTCTGCAATTGGCTCTGTGTTTCTTATTTAACAAGACGGTCACATCTACACCCAGCTTTGGTAGTTGAGCACCCAAACGGGAAAGTTGAATTTGTCTTGTAGTTTTAACTTTTGGGTAACATTTAGATAAAGCTCAGACTGAAACCCAAACAGTTTTAAATAAATACTGATTAGATACACATTCTTTGGTATTTAAAATCAGTTTTAGTAAATACTACCAAGAGCAGGTCAATAACTTAAGAGAACTCTATGGATTTAAACCAAAGTTTGATGTCAAGGAACTGTTAGACTTGAGGAAATTGAATATCCTTTAGTCATCATATATATAAAATCTCTAAGTTGCATCTTTTAAACCTTGTGTCCAGTGGCTTTCAAGGACCTCCAGGTCTCCCCCTCCCCCATAACTATGCCATTAAAAAGGGAGGCTGAAAAGGAGCTGTACCAGTACAACTTACAGTTTCCAATTAAAAGAATAAAAATAGATATTTAAAACAGTCACTGAAAGTATCAAACCAACAGAGTGCTGGATGGCAAATGGGAAATTACAGTGGATAATTAAAATGATGTGCAGCTAAGACAGCACAGGCAGGAGGGGAGGAAAGGAATAGAAGTCATCTCACTAGACCACGCAGTGTGCTTTTTCTAATCCTGAACACAATAAAGAGCTGGTACCAAAGTCATTAGGTAGTAAAATATTAATACCCTCCAAAGATACCCAGATGTTACACTATTCCAAAATGTCCTCTTTTAAATGAGAGGATACATCCTTATGCACACCCAAACACAAACAGGACACTATAAATAGTCACAAAGAGAAAGCTCTTGTTATTTGTTATTTGGGCCCTTTCTAAGCCTCTTTGAACTGCTATCACCTTAATTCCCACTGATAAAAATAATCCTGAAAGACACATCATTTTCATTTATAAAACAAGAGTATAAAAACTCTGCAATCAGGAAATCATTGTCTTTCAGAGTTTGCAAAAAGCAAGTTGATCCTATCTGTCAGGTAAAAATAGTAAGTTAAAAGAGAAAATCTGCACTGGGATTTGGTTTTTGTAAACAGATGTGTCCAACTTTACCTCCATTGCTAGAAACAGGGAATATTAAGGTCCAATCACAGCAATAAAGTTTTGGTTAACTGAATAACTCTTTGCAGTTTATATTTTTTGGAGACACTTAATTACTAAGATAAAGAGGATTTTTAAAAATTAAGAATTCCAGTTGAGAACATTTTTAGATGTATGGAGTGCGAAGAGGGCCTGAGAGCCCTCATACACTGAAGGAGGGTCCAGAGGAACTTAGGCTCATCGGCAGAGCAGGGGCCAGCTCCTTTAAAAGGTTTGTTCCCCGTGTCCCAGGACATTGCAACTTTTACAAATTGCTAAAGGATTGGTGGGAGGAAAAGAGCCTGTCCTGGGGAGGACACCTCAGGCAGGGCTGAAGAGAGGGCAGTCTATAAAAACATCGGACCCAGAGCCCCCGGCAACTCCTAGCTCTGGATTCCCTTCCTTCCGGGCAAGAGCTGTTTGCCTGTTCTAATGAATAGGCCATTTCCCTTCTCCATCCTCTCCCTGTAGCTGTTGCCTTCCTGTTTTGCTCAGGCCCCCACAGCTCTCTTTCCCTTCCCCAGTGCTCCTGCACCAGCCGCATTTGGGTTCCCTGTGCATTACTTCCGGTTTCTGAGAGCCCCCACTCGTGCTGTTCCTTTTGCTCTGCTGACTGGCTTCCTGTCCATCATTCATTCAGAGAGTAAGATCAGCAGATCTCCTAGGTGACCAGCTCCTCCCTCAAGGTCCCCACTGAACCCCCTACTCAGATACCACTGTTAATGTTATTATACCATATGTTACCTGTGTTATTTAAGTGGCATCTTGTATCCTACAGCTGATATTATTATGGTTCTACCAAGGACTTACTATTGACACATTACTACTAACTGAAGTTTACACCCGATGTGGCCTTCTTGTTTTCTGTCTTCAGTCCCAGGATCCTAAGACACACTCATCAACATACCTATTATTATTACTAACACTGTTAACCTTGATGCTCTCAGGGTAGTGTTAGGTTTCTACTGTCAACTTCTCTTTTCCTTCCTTTTCTGTGTTGGGCTTTTCACTCTTCATAAGGATGGCAATATGTGAGGAGCCATGTTCTCCCCTTGAAGCCAGATAATGTAATATAGACACTAACTATCCTGGAATCCTTCTACCTATGGGATTATCTCTTCTTCCTCTTCATTTAGTCATTCAGTCATTGTTTATAATAGCAAGGGGTTACGGATACTTACTTCATACTCTGGGCTATAATTTAAATATGCTTTATTTATTTTGTTGTGAAAATAACCCCACCTTTGGCCACTGTGGGCTCTTTCATGGAGCTCTCACATTTCTTCCTAGTCAACAGTCCCCATTGGTGGGCTCCTAGTAACTGCAGATGCAAACCTATGCATCTTCATACTTTCACCTCTCCCAGAAAGTCATCTACTCAAATTAGAAGACACACAACCATTTAACATTGACTTCTTTTACTTGCTAATACTCATTTCAGATCCAGAGAACTGTTTGTGTAGATTGGTAGGTAGTTCATTTCTTTTAAATCACTGAAAAAATTTCTATTGAGTGGATGTGTCACAGTTTATCCATTTCCCCACTAAAGGACAACTTGGCTGCTTCTGTTTTGTGGCAATTGTGAATAAGGATACTATAAGCACTTTAATATTGTAATCAGCATTAATTATGCATACTAGTGGGCTTCGTTATGATATTTTGTGAACACATGTCAAATGTTTTGATTACATTCACTCCTGTTACCCTCTGTGTTTCCCTTCGTCTTCCAATCTAGACCCTCTGCTGCTTTCATGGGCTTTTTCTCCCTTTGACCCAATGTGTCCCGTTGGGCTCGTTCGCAGAAGAAGCACTGTGTCTGTGGGAGCATGGGCTCCTCAACATGGCTATACCACTGTATCAGCTGCTTTCGAATGCTGTGATAAAATATCAAAAGGCAACATGGTTCACTTCACCTTGCAGATTATAAATCCATCCCTGAGGAAAGTCAGGGCAGGAACCTGGGACAGGAACTGGAGTAGAGACAATGAAAAATCTGTTGCTTACTGACTTGCTGTCCATGGCTTCCCCAGCCTGGTGGTTTTCGGTTTTTGTTTTTTGTTTTTGGTATACCATTCAGGACCATGGACCCAGGGATGGCGATATACTCAGTAGGCTAAGACTACCCACATAATTATTACTCAAGAAAATCCTCCACAGGCCAGTCTGGTGGGAGTATTTTCCTTTCTTTTTTCTTTCTGTTTTTTGAGATAGGGTTTCTCTGTGTAGTCCTGGCTGTTCTGAAACTTGCTCTGTAGGCCAGGTTGACCTCAAACTCAGTCCTCTGCCTCCCAAGTGCTGGGATTAAAGGCATGCACCACCACTGCCCAGCTGTGAGTGTTTTCTTCATTGAGGTTCTCTCTTCCCAAATAATTTTAGCTTGTGTCAAATTGACATAAAACTAGCCAGTACAACTCACTTCCTTTTCAACTTGACACACAAACACATCACTTTCAACCACAACTTTTTCTTCTTCATTTGTCTCTGTGGTTGTTTGAATGTAGTTGACCCCCATAAGCTCATAGGAAGTGGCACTATTGAGAGATGTGGCTTTGTTGGAGTAGCTATGACCTTGTTGGAGGAAGTGTGTCACTGTGGGGGTGGGCTTTGAGGTCTCCTATACTCAAGCCACTCCCACAGTCCACTTCCTGTTGCCTTCTGATCAAGATGTAACCAGCACCATGTCTGCCTGCACACCACCATGCTCCTCGCCATGATGATAATGGACTGAACCTCTGAAACCCTAAGGGAGCCACCCCAATTAAGTGTTTTCCTTATAAGAGTTGCTGTGGTCATGGTGTCTCTTCACAGCAATAGAAACCCTAACTACAACAGTTCCCAAGATGACACGCTAATATTAATATCACAATATAAAACATTCCAACTTCTGAAAGTTCCATTGTCTTTAAAAATTCAAACACTTTAAAAGTCTCTTTAAAATATCCAAGTTTCCTTTAAAACTCCAAAGTCTTTCTCAAATACCCAAAGACTCTCTAAAATCCCCAAATTTCACTGAAATGGCTAAGGTCTCATAATTATGGGTTCCTGTAAAAATCACAAAACAAGTGAAATGCTTTTGTACTCCAAGAGGGAATACCCGGGCATAGTTACATTCACATAAAAGCAAAGCCCAAGTCCAACGGTGTTAGACAGCTGAAGCTCACCATCTAGGATCCAGAGGGCCCGTGAAGCCCCACTGCTCCAGTTCTGCTATCCACAGCAAGCCTAGTTTGTGTTGTAATCTCAGGGCAGCCCACGCCACACCTGCTGCTGTCCTTGGTGATTGTTTCACAGTATTGGCATCTTCAAAATGCTGAGGTCTCCACTTCGGCTGGGCTGTGCCTTCACCAATAGCCTCTACAGTGTCATGGACTCTGATTCTGTCATATGGTGTTAAGCCCTCAACTTCTCTTCATGATCTGGGGCTTTTAGTGAAAAATGAGGCTACACCTTTACCAACAGCCTCTCCTAGCCTGCCCTGGTGCCAATTTTCAACTGCCTTCCATGACCCTTTCATGCCTTCAAAATCAGTACCACCTGGAAAACTCCTACACATTACAAGTTTAGCATCCAAAAAAAAGGTACAGCCTTGCTCCTTATGAATATCACCTTCCGTGTGTTGACCCTGAGGGCACACTTCCCAGAAGACACTGGCCTCTTCTATGAAGAAGAGCCCCAGTTGACCAGAACCGCAGATTCTAATTCAAATATCAAATGACTCTGATAGAATCTTTAAGGGACTCCCAAACTTCCCTCTGAAGTTTACAAGCCAGTCCTCCATCATCTGCACTGCTCTCAACATGCCTGTCTTCCGAACTTCCACAGAACATCCTGCTGAACTTTGAGTGTTCAATGGTGTTTCCAGCCCAAAGTTCAAATGCCATCACAATTCTTCTGAAAACACATGGTGAGGCTTGCCACAGTAATAGTGCTCCATGACCCAGTACCAATTTTTGTATTAGTTATGCTTCTATTGTTGTGATAAAATAACAAGACCAAAAGCAACTTGGAGGGCTGATCTGGGGAAAAGGGACCAATTAGGGAGGAGCAGGAGTCTGGGGGGAGAAATTGCTCCCATGGATCACATAAAAAGTCGTCTCACCCAGAACATGTGGGCAGACTCCCACCTCTGGGGCACCCTCCCATCCTTTTGATGGGAATTGTTGGTTCTGATAAAGATTGTAGTTCCCCCCTCTCTGTGTCTGGCTTCTTAGTTCCGTGTCAATCTGTGACTGTGGCATTCAGTCTGCCAGACGCCTCCAGATCTGTACCTGTCACTTTGTGTCAGGGACCCTCCTGGTCTCTGCTACTTGCACACTCACTTCCTCACCTCAGGTCCCCAGCTGCCACTCCCTGTCAGCATCCTCTTTTTCCTTCAGCTGTCACTTCGGTTTCTTGTCTGAGCGGATCTTCTTCATTCTAGGACTTATAATTCTCCATCCAGCCCACGGAACACACTCAGATACTCCTATGCAACCCCTCCCCTGAGCCCTCCATAACATTTGTTTCTAATAAATGCATTTTTATCAGTAAAATTCTCCCTACCAGTTGCTGGAGTTGTGTCTCACAAATTTCTGTAGCTGAATCTTCTAGAAATATCTTTCTTAGAATAGAAGCAGAAATGCTTCCCAATTCCTTTATGAGACCATCACCACACTTGCACCGAGAAACTAGAGCTCCCATATATTTCCAGTGAGGAGGGAAAATGATAACCATTTTGGAAGAGAGTTTGGCAATTCCTTTAAAACCTAAAAATATGCACTTCCCATACAACCCACAAATTACACGTGTTCCCGGGCACTTATTCTAGAAAAATGAAAAGTTACACACATGTTACCTGTATGTGAACATTCTTAGCACTTTTATTTGTAGTAGTTCCAAACCGGAAACAGCAGAAATGTCCTTAGATGGATGTCAAAATTCCAACATGGGAATTATCAAAGTAATGATGGTACACCCATAAGATGGATTTCTACTCAATGATGAGAAGAAATAAGCTATCGACACATGCAACAATATGAGTGATTTTAAGGGCTTCTTTCCAAACAGAAACATCCAATTTTACAAGATCATGTGCTGTAGTATTCCCTTGACAGAATCTTGGAAATGGGGTTGGTGGGCTCCAGGGGCTGAGCATCACAGAGGAGAGGTGATGGGTGCAGCCTTGAAGGGCAGCCAAAGAGCATTTGGTGGAAGTTCTGAATCTTAGTGGCTGTGGCAGAGACATGAACACACTAGCAAGTAAACTGCTTAGAAAATAAACATGCCTTCTTTCAGTGTAAGATGTGACCACTGGGAAACTGTGATGGCCACACAGGGCTACTTCTTATGTGTGGACTCCATTAGCATGTCAGAACAAAAAGAAACAGTGAAAAGCTTCTAAGTATTCCAAATGTAAGAGTACTTTAGAAACTTATTCCAAGTTCTTAAAATTGGTATTGGAATCTTTACTATTATTCAGAATGTGACAAGAATAATGTCACACTTTTACCTTTTTTTAGAAGCAAAACAGAATCATGTGTACAAAATACAATTTTAACTCAACCTGATTTAAATGCTCAATATAAAACTCTAAATATTTCCTTGAGTCATGCAGGTTTTGGTTCTGCAGGGAGATCCTCTTAAAGCAGCTGACTCTGGCCCACTTCTGTCCCCCACATAACAGGAATCTGAAACCCCATTAGTAACATGACCAGCTGGGCTAGCCTTTCTCCACTACAGTTGAATTCAGGCTTCAATGAAGAGGAGTCTTTCTTCAAGCTGCCCCCTGCCCCGTCCCTCTTATGACATGAGGTGGCAGGGGTAAGGGAACTAGGTCCCCACCCCTTGCCACCTGCATCAGGCAGGAGAGCCAACCTCACAGGCATGAGGACAGAAGAGCTGGCCCTGCCCTTCACCAAGTGCAGCAGTCCAGAGAGTGGGCCAAACAGTAGAGCTGACTCAGAGAGTGTGAGTGTGGGTGAGCTGGAGCCGAGGGCATGAGAGCAAGACAACTTGCTCCATTTCTTGTTGTGTGCTACATTGGGTGAGCTAGCTGAGGCAGTGCTGGAGAGCTCGCCTGGGTGGTGACAATGAGGAAAAGCTGGCTTGTTGACCAACCCAGGCCTAGAACCAGGACTATGAGGTAGCCCACCCCAACACCCACCTCATTTATGAACTGCTGGAGCATGTGAAGGGGCCAGACCTGCAGATCCAAAGCTACAGAATATCCATGGCACAAGGCAACAGCAGTATATCCAAGAGGAACCACAGTGAGGGCCCAGTATTGATAGTGTATCAGAAGCCAGAGACCTCAAAGCAGACCAACGGCTCATTGCAATGAACGTTTGCAAGTAAAGATGTATGGACTAAAGGAGGTTGCAAGGGTAGAGGGCAGATAAAAGGGGACAGGGAGGTTAGTGGGATTGTAATGTGTGATGTGAAATCTACAATCAATAAAAGGTTTAAAAAAAAAGAACAAAAGACTCTGAGGTAAACTTAATCAGTTAAAAGATTTGTACATCAAAGACTAGGTAAGCGCTGGTGATGTTCACAGACTAGAAGAATTACTACTACTGAAATTTTCATACTACCAAAGTGACCCACAGATTCAGTTCAATATCTATCCAAATGCTAAAGCTATTCATTATAAGTATAGAAGAAAACAATCCCAAAATTCACATGAATCAAGAAAAAACCCGGACTGAAGAGATGGCTCAGAGGTTAAGAGCACTGACTGCTCTTCCAGAGGTCCTGAGTTCAATTCCCAGTAACCACATGGTGGCTCACAACCATCTGTAATGAGATCTGGCACCCTCTTCTGTATACATAATACAGAATAAACAAACAAACAAACAAACAAACAAATAAATAAATAAATAAGAAGTGTTTAAAAAAAAAAAAGAGAAAAAACCCAAATATCCAATGCTGATCAAGAGGTAAAACACAGGAGGTATCATACTTCTCAATTTAAAAAAATGTTTCAAAGCTATAGTACTTAAAACAGTATGGGGCTGGCAAAACTATAAACATAAGATGAACCTGTAAGCCCAGAAATAAGGCCACATATTTATAGTTAACTGGTCTTTGGCAAGGGTGCCAAAAACACAAAACGGGAGGACAGCATCTTCCTTAAATGGTGTCAGAAGAACCTCAACCCTCACTCCATGCCAGGTACCACTCTGGGGCCTTTGTGGCTTGGCTGATCCTGTGGTGGGATCTGGTGATTATGGGCAGGAGAGTCTCTGGTGCACTGAATGGCTTAGATTGGCGTGCATATCAGGAGCAACTGGGAGGAGTTAAAAATGATAAGGGAGGACGTGGATAAAAAGATCTTCTGATCACTTGAAAACGAAGGTGGCAAGATTCGTAGCTAGCCAGAGTTCCTAGGGAAACAGTAAGAGGAAGCCTTGTGTTGCCGAGGCTCTGGTGGGATGGGGTGGGTGGGTGGGTGGGGGTGGTGTCTAAAGCTTGAGTGTAGCCGACAAGGCCTCACAGGGAGAAAGGGTAGGCTTGACCCTCGGGTGGACGCCTATGCCCAAGAGTATGTCCTGTGCACTTCTCTCCTGCAAGAAGGTACAGAGGCGGTGGAGACTGTGCATTCAGCTAGGGAACCTTTCCACTGTCAGGCATGGCTGCAGCATCGGCCTGGAGCCTGCTAGACATGAGGAGCCCGAGTGAGTGTGACAAACGAGAGTGAGTCCTACAAAAGTGAGGGCTTCCTCCTACTTAGCCCTGGGATGGACAGAACACCATGAGTCAGCCCCACCTACCCACCTGAGGAGCACAGCAAATCCACAGCAATGCCCCAGGATAAAGAAGAGGATGAATCACAGAGAATGATTGTCTGTAACTGAGAGATGAACGAAGTCACAAGTCCTGTCCACAGCGCTATGCCCGACACGGCTCTTCTAAGAAGACACAAGCAGGGAGACCTGCTCACACTGAGTTGATCCTGCTGACTTCTTTTCTGAAATTGTCTGTTTGGCTTCTGGATCCCAAGACCAACTGATGCTTGCAAAAATGGTTGGTGGCAGGCCTTCTGGAGCCTCCCCACCTGCCTTGTTGCAGAGTAATCACTGTTTTTTTTTTTCCTTTTAAAACAAGTTTAGAAAAGCACACGAAAGACATGAAAACACATCCCAAAGAGTGAGGATGGAAAACGGGTCTACACAGTGTACCAGGGTGAGTTATAGCCAGGAAGGTCTTGTGAACTTTATGGTTGAGTAAGACACAGATGAAATCTAACACAGTAACTGAGAAAAAACTTACAACATCCTGTGCTTTCAAGAGCAAAACATCAGGTAAAAAGTTTAAATATAGAAGGTACCCCAAGTGGGTGGGAAAAGTTTTACCTATAAGTCATACATTTATTGAATGAAAATCCTGGTGTCAGGGA